>NC_061509.1:5417615-5452893 GCF_022539505.1 Lolium rigidum | reverse complement strand
AAAGTAAATTGCTTGAGTGCTACCTTTAAAATTCCATCATTCACCTTTGCAATATATAGCTCATGGGACAAGATAGCTTAAAAACTATTGTGGTATTGAATATGTAATTATGCACTTTATCTCTTATTAAGTTGCTTGTTGTGCGATAACCATGTTTATCGGGGAACGCCATCAACTCATTGTTGAATATCATGTGAGTTGCTATGCATGTTCGTCTTGTCTGAAGTAAGGGCGGTTTTCACAATCAAATGGTTTGAGTATGCATATTGTTAGAGAAGAACATTGGGCCGCTAACTAAAGCCATGAATCATGGTGGAAGTTTCAGTTTTGGACAAATAACCTCAATCTCTTATGAGAAAAGAATTAACCGTTGTTGAATGCTTAAGCATTAAAAGAGGAGTCCATTATCTCGTTGTCTATGTTGTCCCGGTATGGGTGTCTAAGTTGAAGAATGATCAAAAGCGAGAAATCCAATGCGAACTTTCTCCTTAGACCCTTGTACAGGCGGCATAGAGGTACCCCTTTGTGACACTTGGTTGAAACATATGTTATGCAATGATGATCGGTGTTAACCCAAGCTAATTAGGACAAGGTGCGGGCACTATTGGTACACTATGCATGAGGCTTGCAACTTATAAGATATAATTTACATGATGCATATGCTTTATTACTACCGTTGACAAAATTGTTTCATGTTTTCAAAATCAAAGCTCTAGCACAAATATAGCAATCGATGCTTTTCCTCTATGGAGGACCATTCTTTTACTTTCAATGTTGAGTCAGTTCACCTATTTCTATCCACCTCAAGAAGCAAACACTTGTGTGAACTCGTGCATTGATTCTTACATATTTGCATATTGCATTTGTTATATTGCTTTGCATTGACAATTATCCATGAGATATACATGTTACAAGTTGAAAGCAACCGCTGAAACTTAATCTTCCATTATGTTGCTTCAATACCTTTTACTAAGAATTTATTGCTTTATGAGTAACTCTTATGCAAGACTTATTGATGCTTGTCTTGAAAGTGCTATTCATGAAAAGTCTTTGCTATATGATTCACTTGTTTACTCATGTCATATACATTGTTTTGATCGCTGCATTCACTACATATGCTTTACAAATAGTATGATCAAGGTTATGATGGCATGTCACTCCGTAAATTATCTTTGTTATCGTTTTACCCGCTCGGGACGAGCAGAACTAAGCTTGGGGATGCTGATACGTCTCCAACGTATCGATAATTTCTTATGTTCCATGCCACATTATTGATGTTATCTACATGTTTTATGCACACTTTATGTCATATTCGTGCATTTTGTGGAACTAACCTATTAACAAGATGCCGAAAGGCCGCTTGTCTGTTTTCGCTGTTTTTGGTTCCGTAAAGGTCTGTTCGGGCAATATTCTCGGAATTGGACGAAATCAACGCCAAACCTCCTATTTTTCCCGGAAGGCTCCGAACACCGAAGAAGAGTCGGAGAGGGGCCAGGGGGGCCCCACACCATAGGGCCGCGCGGGCTGGCCTCTGGCCGCGCCGGCCTAGGGTGAGGCCACCCTGTCGACCCTCCTGCGCCGCCTCTTCGCCTATATAACCCCTTTCGACCTAAAAACACAGTACGGATTGACGAAACTCCAGAAAGACTCCAGGGGCGCCGCCACCGTCGCGAAACTCCAATTCGGGGGACAGAACTCTGTTCCGGCACCCTGCCGGGACGGGGAAGTGCCCCCGGAAGGCTTCTCCATCGACACCGCTGCCATCTCCATCGACACCGCTGCCATCTCCACCGCCATCTTCATCACCGCTGCTGCTCCCATGAGGAGGGAGTAGTTCTCCATCGAGGCTCGGGGCTGTACCGGTAGCTATGTGGTTCATCTCTCTTCCATGTACTTCAATACAATGATCTCATTGAGATTCATATGAGTTTGTATCACTACTATCTATGTGCTACTCTAGTGATGTTATTAAAGTAGTTCTATTCCTCCCGCACGTGTGTAAAGGCGACAGTGGGTGCACCGTGTTAGTACTTGGTTTATGCTATGATTATGATCTCTTGTAGATTATGAAGTTAACTATTGCTATGATAATATTGATGTGATCTATTCCTCCTACATATGCATGAAGGTTACGGTGTGCATGCTATGCTAGTACTTGGTTTAGTCTCGTTGATCTATCTTACACTAAAGGTTACTAAAACATGAGCATTATTGTGGAGCTTGTTAACTCCGGCATTGAGGGTTCGTGTAATCCTACGCAATGTGTTCATCATCCAACAAAAGTGTAGAGTATGCATTTATCCGTTCTGTTATGTGATCAATGTTGAGAGTGTCCACTAGTGAAAGTGTAATCCCTAGGCCTTGTTCCTAAATACCGCTGAGTTACTACTGCTTGTTTCATCGTTTTACTTGCGTTACTATCGCTGCAATACCACCACCATCAACTACGCGCCAAGCACTTTTCCGGCACCGTTGCTACCTGCTCATACGTATTTATACCACCTGTATTTCACTATCTCTTCGCCGAACTAGTGCACCTATTAGGTGTGTTGGGGACACAAGAGACTTCTTGCTTTGTGGTTGCAGTGGTTGCATGAGAGGGATATCTTTGACCTCTTCCTCCCTGAGTTCGATAAACCTTGGGTATCCACTTAAGGGAAACTTGCTGCTGTTCTACAAACCTCTGCACTTGGAGGCCCAACACTGTCTACAAGAATAGAAGCTCCCGTAGACATCATAAGGCAGCTCATGAGATTATTGCATTGAAGCACATAGGAGAGAGATGAACCACATAGCTACCGGTACAGCCCCGAGCCTCGATGGAGAACTACTCCCTCCTCATGGGAGCAGCAGCGGTGATGAAGATGGCGGTGGAGATGGCAGCGGTGTCGATGGAGAAGCCTTCCGGGGCACTTCCCCGCTCCGGCAGGGTGCCGGAACAGAGACTCCCTGTCCCCGGATCTTGGCTTCGCGATGGCGGCGGCTCCGGAAGGTTTCGTGGTTTCGTCGAACGCCTCAGGGTTTTCGCGACGGAGGCTTTAAATAGGCGAAGAGGCGGCTCTGGAGGGCTGAAGGGCTGGCCAAACCCTAGGGGGCGCGGGCCCCCCTAGGCCGCGCCAGGGTATGGTGTGGTGGGCCTGTGCCCCCTCTGGTCCCTCTCGTGTGTTCTGGATGCTTCCGGGGATTCTAAGATCTTTGGCGTTGATTTCGTCCGATTCCGAGAATATTTCGTTACTAGGATTTCTGAAACCAAAAACAGCAGAAAACGAGAACCGGCACTTCGGCATCTTGTTAATAGGTTAGTTCCAGAAAATGCACGAATATGACATAAAGTGTGCATATAACATGTAGATAACATCAATAATGTGGCATGGAACACAAGAAATTATCGATACGTTGGAGACGTATCAAGGAGCTACTACTTCCGCTGCCCGCTGGAACGGGGAGAAGGACGTCGTCTTCATCAACACCGAACGTGTGACCGAGTACGGAGGTGTTGCCCGATTGTGGCACCGTCAAGATCTTCTACGCGCTTTTGAAAGCGGCAAGTGAACGTCTACCGCAGACAACGAGAGCCTCCTCTTGTAGGCTTTGGAAATCTTCAAGGGTTAGTCTCGTTCATCCCCTCGTTGCTACCGTCTTCTAGATTGCATCTTGGCTTAGATTGCGTTCTCGCGGTAGGAATTTTTTTGTTTTCTATGCTACGAATCCCTACATTGCTTAATGCGATAATCTGTTGCTTGCAACTTAATACTGGAAGGGGTTCGGACGATAAACGGAAGGTAGATTATTAGTCATAGATGCAGTTGGATTACGGTCTATGTATTATGTTGTAATGCCTAAACGAATGTCATAGTTGAAGGATTCGTAGCATAGAAAACAAAAAATTTCCTACCGCAAGAACGAAAACCAAGCCAAGATGCAATCTAGAAGATGGGAGCAACGAGAAGATCATGAGACTAACCCTCGAAGATTTCCAAAGCCTACGAGATTAGATCTCGTTGTTGCAGAAGATGATCACTTGCCTCTTTCAAAAGCGCGTAGAAGATCTTGACGGTGCCACAGTCGAACAGCACCTCCGTACTCGGTCACACGTTCGGTGTTGATGACGACATCTTTCTCCCCGTTCCAGCGGGCAGCGGAAGTAGTAGATCCTCCTCGGAATCCCGACAGCACGACGGCGTGGTGGCGGTGGTGGTGGAGAACTCCGGCAGGGCTTCACCTAAGGACTACTAGAGGTGTATGAGGAGGAGGGGCGGCTAGGGTTTGGGGAGAGGGGGCACCGGCCTTGGTGCCTCTAAGGGGTGAGGCCAAGGTGTGGCCGGCCCCCTCCCCTTGTCCCTCATTATATAGGTGGAACCCCCAAGGGTTTGCCCAAAGTCTTCGAATAAGACCTCAATTCAAAAACTGCCATATGGACGAATCCTACTTGGGGTGGGACTCTCCCCTTTCCCTTTGGTGGGGTGGCCGGCCCCTTAGGTGGAGTCCACCTAGGAATCCTCCTCCCTTTGGCTGGCCGGCCAAGCTTGGTGGAGTCCCTCCACCTTCCATGGTGATTTCTTTCAGACTTTTCTAGAACCTTCTAGAACCTTCCATAAATACACCGGATCATTTTCAAACTTAGAAAATGACTTCCTATATATGAATCTTATTCTCCGGACCATTCCGGACCTCCTCGTGATGTCCTGGATCCCATCCGAGACTCCTAACAAAACTTTGAACTCCATTCCATATTCCATATCTACTTAAAACGACATCAAACCTTAAGTGTGTCACCCTACGGTTCGTGAACTATGCAGAAATGGTTGAGACTCTTCTCCGACCAATAACCAATAGCGGGATCTGAAGATCCATAATGGATCCCACATATTCAACGATAACTTAGTGATCGATTGAACCATTTACATAAGATACCGATTCCCTTTGTCACGCGATATTTTACTTGTCCGAGATTTGATCATCGGTATCTCTATACCTTGTTCAACCTCGTCTCCGACAAGTACTCTTTACTCGTACCGTGGCATATCATCTCTTGTGAACCATTCACATGCTTGCAAGCTAATCAGACGACATTCCACCGAGAGGGCCCAAAGTATATCTATCTGTCATCGGGATGGACAATATCCCACTCTTGATCCATATGCCTCAACTCATACTTTCCGAATACTTAATCCCACATTTATAACCACCCATTTACGCAGTGACGTTTGATGTAATCAAAGTACCTTTCCAGTATAAGTGATTTACATGATCTCATGGTCGAAGGACTAGGTAACTATGTATCAAAAGCTTATAGCAAATTGAACTTAATGACGTGATCTTATGCTACGGTTAATTGGATGTGTCCATTACATCATTCATCTAATGACATAACCTTGTTATTAATAACATCCAATGTTCATGAGCATGAAACTATGATCATCTATTAATCAACAAGCTAGTTATACAAGAGGCTTACTAGAGACTCCTTATTGTTTAAATAACACACATGTATCAATGTTTCGGTTAATACAATTATAGCATGGTATGCAAACATTTATCATAAACACAAAGATATATAATAACCACTTTATTATTGCCTCTTGCGCATATCTCCAACAATAGTAATCATCTTGTCATGTATGGTTGGTATTCTGTCAATCGTCCAGCTGTAATTTGTTCACCCAACATGTTATTTATCTTTATGGAGAGACACCTCTAGTGAACTGTGGACCCCGATCCTTTCTTTTACACTGATAAATTCATCTACTGCAATCATGTTCTGTTTACTTTCTGCAAGCATTGTTCTCTTCTACTGCAAACATCTCTTTCCACTCGATACGTTTAATCCTTTGTGTTCAGCAAAACTGGTGAGATTGACAACCTCACTTTAAGTTTGGGCAAAGTATTTTGATTATGTTGTGTGTAGGTTCCACGTTGTTGATGACGTCGGTAGTGCGTCCTGCCACAAGTCAGCTAGCAACACCTTCAGAAATCACGCATTTCTCCTACTGGTCGATTAAACCTTGGTTTTTTACTAAGGGAAAGCTTGATGTTGTGCTTATTATACCTTCCACTTGGGGTCCCCAATGGTGTGAAATCTACGCTACGTCAAGCACCATCACACCTCTATGGCCCGAAGGCCACAAAGGCGGCTAGATCGGAGGCGGCCGCCGATGAGAGGCAGAGAGAGGATCCCGTCACGAACGAAGGGGTATAGGGTCCTCTCACTTAACAACAACAAAATATCCAAGCCTCTGCACGCGATGTTGATCTAACCTATTGTGCTACGATGCCTTGAATCAATGGTTGGATTGGAGTCCACGCTTTTTGAGGCATGTACAAATCGTTTTATTTTAATATCTCCACTTAATCTAGATATAACAAGAACATATGGTACATAGTAAGGGCTTCTTTGACAAATAGGATTCGTATAGGAATTGTGTAGGAGTTAGATCTTATGAGAACTTTTCCTACACTAGTTGTTTGTTTCATAGTAACATATCCTATCGAAACTAATCCTATAGAAATCTTGTAGTGCAGATCTTATAGAAATAAAACATTAGATCATACCTTATGAAATTTCCTTTCGCATAATCAAATACAACTCATCTTCGTATAGGATTGAACTACCCATGATATCTCAATCCTATGCTTTTCATATTTCTATGATTTTCCTATCCTATAAAAAATGAGCCCTAAGTTATATATTTTAGTATTATCTTTTGTAAAAATAACCCTAAATATGTCGTGACAAAGATTGTTGTACATGCCCTATTCGATCGATGTTTTTTACCTTGTGTCGTAGCAATGTCGGACATAAAAGTGTCGTACGTGAAATTTGGATGGGATTTGATTTTGGATCCTGATTTCCGGGATACATTGTGGCCGTTCCCGATCTAGGTTTAACAAATTTTCAATGGATAGATACGTAGCCAAGAGGGGAAGAAGAAGCTAAAAGATCGGAAGAACGATGGATCGGGGGAAGAGGGCGGTGGACTGGCCGCCGACGGCCGACGAGAGGAAGACGAAGAAGCCATGCTGCGCCTGCGATCCTCCTACCACTGCCTCTGTACCAGAGATTTCCTCCCTCCTCTCGTCGCTCTCCGTCGCCAAGCGGCACCGCTCTTCCGCCGCCGACGATGACCACCACGCGCTCAAGCGCCCGCGTCACCATCACCACGATGCCCTAGCCCAATTACTACACGACCGCATGCGAGGTACGCACGCACCAAATCAAATTCTCCACTCGTTTCAACCACTTTTCACATCAATCAGTCAATCCAATCATACCTCTCGACATTGCAGGATTGGAGATCTGTTCCGATGAAACGGGCATGGAAGACACTAGTAATAGCACTACCCTGCCGCCGCGCCGTGATTGGTCGAGCTTCACGCCGGACATGCTCCGGCTGATATGCGGCTGGCTCCCGCTGGCCGACGTCCCCCGGTTCGCCGCTGTGTGCAGGCACTGGAGCTCGTGCGCGTTCCCGGTCTACCCGGCCGACACCGCCCCCGTCCTTCTCAGCACCGTGGTCACCGGCAATGGCTTGTCGGTCCGGTGCTACCATCCCTGCCTGCACAAGATGTTCGTCATCGCCACTCCTCCCCAAACACGTCTGCCTCAAGGCAGCAGGGTCTTCTCGGCTGCCGCCGACGGATGTCTGATGCTCAGGACGACGAGGAAGACCGTCCTGTTCGCTCCTCTGCTGGATGATGGCGGCTCCGTGTTCGAGACTCCGCAAAGGGAGGACGACCAAGGTTTCATGTGCTGCGCGCCACCGCAACACGATGATGATGATGATAGTCACTGCAACAACCACAAGGTTTTCGCCGTCTACCCAGAATTGGACGCCATCAAGATTCAGAGCTGGGATGGGCGAAGCTGGAGGAGCTTTCACAATAGTGCAAATTTCTTTAAAACGTCCTTTAGCTGCAACCCGGTGATGCACAGGGGGAAGCTGTACTGCCTGGGCCAAGAGGGGAATTTAGGGGTGTATGATCCCGGTAAAATCAAATGGAGAGTGCTTCCTAAACCAGCCAGTTTCGGTTCAGAGTTTCAGTACAAGAATTGCTACCTCGTCGAGTCGCAGGGGGAGCTGCTCGCTGCTCTGACGGGCGGCAACAGCGGTATGCCTGCTATTCATGTGCTGAGGCTCAACGAGAAGAAGATGAAGTGGGAGAGGATGGAGTCATTGGGTGGCCGCTCCCTCTTCACCGGAACCACATCGTCGCTGTCGATGGCCAGGCCGCCCCAATCCATGGCAAACAAGGTGTTCCTTCCCAGGTTCTACGGGCGTCCTCAGGTGATCCATGCAGAACTCGCAAGCTCTGGCGGTCGTCTCTTCTTCGTGGCCAAGGAGGCAATGCCCAAGAAGGATGAAGATGGCGGCGGCGGCGCCTGGTGCTACGACCTGGATTCAGACTTCCATAGACCATTTGCAGGGGCTTCGTGCAAAAATCTGCTGCAGCATGTGTGGGTTCATCTCGGCGGTGTTGCTTCGGCCAAGAATGATTTAATGGTTATAGGCTGACATTCGTGGAGGAATCGTCAATCAAAATTACTCATGTCATATTGTCATGTAGTACCAATAATCAAAGATTGTATATACTATACGGAAGTAATTATATAAACTAAGATTGGCTGGCTAGTAATACATATATTGGTAGTAAATAAATCTATAATTGAGTTATTCTAAGAATCGATCCTGCCCTGATGTTGGAATGGAACTGATCTATGCTGATGACGATGAAGTGTTGTGGTTGAGGTTGATGTTGAGTGGGACGCCGGGCGTGGGCTCCATGACCTGCACCTCTGGGAGCGCCTCCTTGAGCAGAGCCTTGAACGCCTCGACGGTGCCCTGCGTCGTGAGGATGGCGGTGAGGAGGCCCTTGGCATCAAACTCGCCGTTGCTCATGGGCACGACGTAGCTCGGCCGAAGCTGCTTGGCGAGGTCGACGGCGTCCTCCTGGCCAGAGACGAGGGTGAAGTTTGCCGGGAGGAGCTGCCTGACGACGGGCGTGATGAGCACGTCGGCGCGCAGGCCCCTGTCTCGCAGGAAGGCGGCGTCGTAGACGCAGTGCGGCTCGTAGTAGAGGCTATGCCCAGTTGTGGTGGTGGTGAGGATGTAGCCGTTCTCGGGGCGCTGCCAGGGCGGGCCGAGCACGGGGCCGGCGGTGGCGAGCACCTCGATAGTGCCGCCGCCAACGGTGGTGGACTCGCCTGGCTCGATGTAGGTGACGTTTGTGAAGGGGAGCGCGGATACGATGGGCTGGGCGTTGGGTGTGGTGACGACGGGTAGGTTCGGCGTGGCGGCGGAGATGCGGGTGAGCGTGCGGAGGTGGCAGTGGTCGTCGAGGCTCTGGGTGATGAGGAGCAGGTCCACGCCGGCGAGGTCGAGGCCATCGTTGTTCTTGAGTGTCTTCTTGGCAGCGTCGAAGAGCCAGGGGATGCCGAAGTCGAGGTTGCCGTCGAGGATGGGGTCGACGAGGATGCGGAAGCCGCCGTCCAGCTCCCACACCCACCCGTTGAACTCCAGGTACGTCAGCTTCACCGTCGTCGTCGATTCAGTTGGGGAGATGGTGGTGGAGGAGGACTCACTCGTGCTGCTGGTGCTGCTTCTAATTCTTGGGGCGCGGTGGCGGATTGCTGCTGGCCGACGAGGTGACCACCGTGATGGAGGAGGAGAGCAGTACTGTGGTGGGGAGAAGACGACGGAGGGAGGACATAGGAGCCTGGCCATGGCTGCAATCTTTGTCGATCCCCTTTCCTCTTGAGAGACTCCATCCAAGGTAGAGAAGGTAGTAGTTGAGCCGAGCGGTTGGTGTAGCAACAGCCACTTGGACGCCTCCTGCTCCAAGCCTCCAACTTCTAGAAATAAACTTGTGCTGGTCTAGACTTTAGTTTTTTTTAGTTCTTGCTCTTTTTTTACAGAAAAAAACCATTTTTTCCTTGTTACTGTCCACAAGTACAGATAGGAAAATGGTAGTAATAGCAATAGCAGAGACTTCCACTTGTCACGTAGAGGACTCCCTCCAAAGAAGAAAATGTAACACTAAAAATCGATTTTGAAACAAGCTGGAGATGTCTGCATTTCAGTATTACATCAGAATTCTCCATCCTTTCTTCTTCTTAGGATCAAACACAAGGTCCCAAAAAACTAGCCAGCAGCACCGTATCACATGCCAATGCCATCACTTTTACTCACTCCCCGTGTGAATTCAGTATAGGAAAAAAGAAAAGAAAACAGTTTTGTCTGATTAAGCGACGTTCCTCCTGAAATGCATTCGGACAAGTTTGCATAGTCTGACTACTGACATCTGACCGCGATGCATACACAGGTTTGTAGTGAAAAAACAGTAATAGTATCAATAAGAGAAAAATCATATGGAGTATATAGATACTGCAAAGATAAATTCCATTGTCAGCATGACGATCAGCATCAGAGCACCGTCAACCATCTGGAACATGTGTGCAGCATGTGAAACTAAATTCTGGTGTCTTTGTTATTCATATGGAAAGCTCATATGTGTGACCGTTCTTCCTAGTAATCCCTGTTGAAATGCCGAGTAATTTTTTATTTCCTCTCATTTTACAGTAGCGACTTTCTCACCGCAGTAAATTATTTCTCTAACCTTCAGACAGCTTCCTTTATCTTAGTATTTCATTCAGCTATATTTTCAATCTTAAATTGCTAATACAACATATACCTAGTGGCTTCCCCCATGCCGATTCACTGCAGCCATCGTCCATGGTAGTTAAGCTCCGATATGCACGACGACAGTGCTTCCCTGACCATCTTGTTGTTGCCCTCTACGTACAGGACGTCTTCAAACAAACTCTTTGCCTGCTCCAGAAGCCTGATCTTCTCCTTGTTGTTCCGAGAGCGCAACTGGGATCGTTGCTGCAGCGTGCTGCCCCATCGGTAGAGAGCTGCAACGCACACCAACTTAAACATTAGAGCACCATACACAACCAAAGGTAGGGAAATGAAAGACTGTTCAATATTGTAAGAAAATTCTGGAGCGTAAATAAAATAGAGCGGCATCCAACCTTCTGGAGCGTAGGTGTTGCTTTTGGATAACATGGCGTCAAACTTATCTATTGCAGCCAAGTACACTCGATCTGCATCAACTGCCGCTTCCTGCATCAGTTAATTTTTTCCAGTAAGTGTAATTAGAAGATAAGTTCCAAGTCAAATGCACATATAGCAAAAACCATGAATCAACTTAAACACCTAGCAGCATGCTACTCTGTTAGAATGTGTTGATGAATGCTTAGCTTTTGAGTTTCTAGGGTGTTCACATCACACTGAGTTAAATTATTGCAAGAAAACTAACATAGATATTTATAATTCTCGTTTTACCAACATCACAGGGTAACTATGCAACAGTTTTATAGGATTAAGCAAAAACACTTTGATAATCTTAACTCTTAAGGCATTCGGTAGTTTCTAGTCTGATATAGATTTGCAGTGTACAGGCAACTGTTTTCCCATTTCCCTAGTAAATGATGTAAATATTGAAACCTTTTTGTGAGTTGGAATAAGTTGGCAGTTCATGCTAAAAGGAAAAATATGAAACAGTGTTTGTGCCATAGCCACAATAGAAAGGTGGTATACAGCATTTAAACTATTAGCTAGGTGCCTAGGTGATAAATACAACATCAGCTGAGCATGCTTAATAGATGTTGATGTCCATACCGGTCCGATGTCGGCGAGCAGTTGGCCACGGAAAGTAAGCGCCAGTCCCCAATTGTACAACGCCTTGACGTCACCCGAATCAATTGACACAGCCATTCTATAGCTTCTCCCTGCCTCAACAAGGAGGCTCTCACACTCCTCACAAACATCAACTAGCGCCGACGAAATGTTCTCTCTGTTCATTATTCTTCTATCCAGCTTACCGGACCGCGCGACACGCTCTCTTCCACTCAGGTAAGCTCCGCTGTTGGCCAACAGCGTCCTCAGCTCGCGGCTGATCTTGAGCTTGAGCTCTCCATGGAGGAGGTACGTGTTCCCCAGCTGACCCACCGCTGCCAAGCTCGTTGGCCTCAACGCCACAGCTGTGGACAGAAGGCTTGCTGATCTGTACAGCAGCGCGTCCGCGGCTTCTTCGTCATCCCTCGCCATCATGCATTCCCTCGCCTTCCTCAGGACCTCCGCAGCCTCCTTAACGTTGCGGCTGAACTCTTCAGCATCTGAACCAATGGCCCCATTCTCTGAAAGTGCAGGTTCATCAGCACTGGCAGTGAATTCATCAGCCGGGGTCTTGTGTGCCCCACTTGCTCGGCTCTCAGCGCCGTTGCGGCGCTCAATCTTCAACCTGTAGGACCTGTCCCGGATCTCGAGCGTCCTCTCGAGCAAAGAGGACTCGGTGGATTCAGCTGCAAACCCACCGCCGTCTTCGAATGCAAAGGGATCGTCGGCCCGCGCACGTCTGCTGCTACTGCGACCGTACCTGTGCTTGAACACCAGCCTCTCCAACCGGTCGTCTTCCTGCCCACTCTCAGAACTTAACCCTGCATCATCCGCCCCATCATCGGCATCCTGTCCATCGAACGGCAGCATGTCAAGCGGCCTTGCGGTTCCGACAACCGTTGAACCCGACGGTCTGTCTTCGCCAATGCCGGCGCGTTTCGCACCTCCACGGATCGACCCCGTGTGTTTATCCCCATCCCCTTGCTGAGCATGAGCTACACCGGCAGCGTCTGAACCGCTCTTGGAATCGGCCACGGCAGCAGCAGAAGCAGCAGCAGCAGGGGCGACGACCTTGGGGACGGCGGGTTTCTTCCGCGGAGAGGTGAAGCTGAGCTCCCGCAGGGCGTCCTTGGCCCAGGTCCCGAAGTAGCCGGCGACCTCCCTGGCCACATCGCGCAGCGCGTCGCCCTCCGGCGCGGCGCCGCTGGCGTTGGTGCCTCCATACACGGCGGCCGCGCAGTCCAGGACCGCGTCGCGCGCGCGGTCGAGGGACTGGAGGGCGATGCCCTCGTCGTTGTTGGGGTTGGTGGCGGAGAGGAGGCGGTCCTTGAAGGAGAGGAGGCGGGCGTCGAGATCCGCGAGGAGGGCGGGGAGGCGGTGGTGGTGGTGGGAGGGGGCGGGGGTAGGAGAGAGGTGCCTGGCGGTGGCGAAGCCGGCGGCGAAGGTGGCGGCGAGGAGCGGGATGGGCGGGAGGCGGGAGAGGGAGAGGGCGGCGACGGCGGGGAGGAGGAGGAGGAGGAGCGGGGCGTTGGGGCCGGCGGCGATGCGGAGGAACGCGGGGTCCGGGTCGGCGGCGGGGAGGTCGGCCCAGCCGTTGTAGGAGGTGCTGGTGGAGCGGATGGGTCCGGGGCGGGAGCGGATGGGGAGGAGGAGATGCTGGTGGCGGAGGCGGGAGGGCCTCGGGAGGAAGAGAGGGCACGAGGAAGAAGAAGAAGAAGGGAGTGGAGTGGCGGAGCAGCACGGTGAGGAGGAGGAGACCGCCGCTGCCATCTTCTTCCTCCTCCCCGGCTTTTTCGTCTCTCTGTACCGATGTACACACACGCACACATGGCTCGAGAGGTGTCTTCTTGAATTAGAAAAAAAAATAAAAACTGGCATGATTTATGTTTATGAAATCCTATTACACATTCGTGCCGCGGTTTTTCTCCGAAACTCGAGCAAATAAATTTAGCAATATCCAGGAGGCCCTACCTTACTCAACATCAGATAACAATTCAGTTCTTCGAAACTCTCAGTTCCCCCCACTCCGGTTCCTTCATTGAGGAATCGGGCTAATTCCAAATCCCTTCGTGGCAGCATAGTCGGTTGGAGATGGAGCTATGGTGGGGGAGAGGCGCCGGACGTTATTTGGAGAGTATAGATTTGGATCTTTCAGACGGAGTTTGGGGTAAAGTTTTGGATCTTCTATACGGATTTTCGGGGCGTCTTAATGGTTATTCATTGTCCCATGTAGCTCCATTGGCTGGAGCCGGGGGCGGGGAAGGAGGTCACCGCCGACGCCTCCATAAATATGATTCGTGGATTTGGCTGTGTTCTGGCTCTTCTCAATAGGTAGGGTTGTTCTTCCTCCCATGTCAGCTTGGTGCATGCGGGGGAGGGATCAAGCTGGTGGTGGGAAACGAGTTGGGGACGGCGGGGATGTGTTGAAGCTGCTGCGTGCAGGAGAACACTCTTGGTATCCCAAGATTGACTGCCGACTCTGATGGCCAGCATGTGGCTCCCTTTGATGTCGACAACGGTGGCCGGCTCAACCTCCATGAGGAGGCCTTTCGATGGACTGGTGGTGGTGACACCGGTTTAGATTCTTCTGTAGAAAGAAGAGTATCATCTGTAGCGGACAATCTGCCAGAAGAAGCCATAGGAGTGGAACTGGCACTACGGTACCATGCTTAAACAAGGAATTATGAGGCCCAGTTGTAGTCCTTTCACTTGGCCGGTTCTATCGGTGATGAAAAAAGATCTTACCTAGAGATTTTGTATAGACTATAGGCACCTAAATTACATCACCATGAAGAACCCATACCCAATGCCCATCATTGAGGGCCTGATCTACGAGCTCAGTGGTGCCAAATGGTTCACCTGTTTGAACTTGAGAGCAGATATCAAGGGAATCGAATACAGGCAGGGGATGAGGAGAAAACCGCGTTAAAAATGCACCATGGGTACTACGGATTTGACGTGATGTCCTTTAGTTTAATTTGAGAACCAACGACTTTTGAAAATACTATGAACACTGTGTTGGCACCGTTGCTGCTAAATTGACACTACTAGAAAAACAGTTATACATAGATGTCCTACATGTGGCGCATCATGAGGGTGGTGCGCCACGGCTACATAGCGGTGGCGCATTGGCTCTAGGTGCGCCACGCCTACTTGTTGTACATGGTGCATGTGGGAGAGAGGTGCGTCACGCCTATTATCTCGCCTGGATGGCTGGTCTACCCACCCTTAGTCGTGGTGTATCCTAATATAGTGCATCATGGGTATCACTGGTACCCGTGGCACACCAAATACAGGTGTGTCACGGCTACATGAAAATTTGAAATTTGGGGATAGCATAGGTGTGGCGCACAGGCATGGTGCCCCATGGGTAAGCTTTCCACACCCCCTGTGGATCACCTTTTCATCTTTTGAAATAATAAATGAAATTGGGTAGAAATTTCAAAAAGAAAATCCATCGATATACCCATGTGTTATGTCATCTATTTTTTTAAAAAAATTAACAAACATAAATTTTGATTTTTTTTTGCAAAATGGCACCGTCGCTGCCATCTTCTTCCTCCTCCCCGGTTTTTTCGTCTCTCTGTACCGATGATGTACACACGAGTAAATGACGAGGATCTACCACATTAGAGCGGTCATGTCTGAAAACTACCAATATTGGGCAAGGCCACACATAACTACCACTTTAGGGGCATGTTAGAGACGCGGAGCACTGATTCTGCCAATTAGACGTGTTAAACCGTTCGGGCCCACCTGTCGGGTCTACGTGGCTGAAACAGAAAGATCGAACCTCACTACAAGAATTTTATAACCTTTGAGGGTCGATTTGCAAAATCACCGAAGGGATAAGATTCACAACCACGACCGCATCCCACCATCCCACGACCGGCCTCACAGGGTCACCGCCGCCGGCCTGGACCACGCCGCCGGCCTGGACCACGCCGCCGCCCGCTCCTCTTCCACAACCGCTGCCACCCGCTCCCCTTCCACAACCGCCGCCTCCCAGCAATCATGCCGCTGGCTCTTCTCCCCACAGCTGCCGCCGGGGACCTCCCTTAGCCCCTACCGCAGAGGGCGCGTGAGCTCTCCTTGTTCGACCTCGCCGCCGGCAGTCCACGCTGCCGCCCATAACGCACGCGCCAACCACCGGTCGCGGCCATGCGCCCCTGTGCTCCCTTGGTGTTGTGGGTATACTTCATGGGTGTACCATCGACAGTGCCTAGATCCGGCAAGCCCGGGTAGCCCATAGATGGTGATGTGGCATGTGGCCCATCGGGCGGCCCAGTTGCTGTTGATCCTGAAGGATGAAGTCCAGCCCAGGATAGGGAAGCCGGATCCTAACCGACCTTCGGAGGAAGCCGGATCCGTGGAGGCTGATACGTCTCCAACGTATCGATAATTTCTTGTGTTCCATGCCACATTATTGATGTTATCTACATGTTTTATGCACACTTTATGTCATATTCGTGCATTTTCTGGAACTAACCTATTAACAAGATGCCGAAGTGCCGGTTCCTGTTTTCTCGCTGTTTTTGGTTTCAGAAATCCTAGTAACGAAATATTCTCGGAATCGGACGAAATCAACGCCAAAGTTCCTATTTTCATCGGAAGCATCCAGAACACCCGGGAAGGACCATAGGGGGGCCACAGGGCCACCAAACCCTAGGCTGGCGCGGCCAGAGGGGGGGGCGCCGCCCTATGGTGTGGCCCCCCGTCAGCCCTCTCCGCGCCGCCTCTTCGCCTATATAAAGCCCCTGGATCAGAAAACCCGATACCAATTGACGAAACCCACGTAAACCTGCCGGAGCCGCCGCCATCGCGAAGCCAAGATCCGGGGACAGGATCTCGTTCCGGCACGCTGCCGGAGCGGGGAAGTGCCCCCGGAAGGCTTCTCCATCGACACCGCTGCCATCTCCACCGCCATCTTCATCACCGCTGCTGCTCCCATGAGGAGGGAGTAGTTCTCCATCGAGGCTCGGGGCTGTACCGGTAGCTATGTGGTTAATCTCTCTTCCATGTACTTAAATACAATGATCTCATGAGCTGCTTTACATGATTGAGATCCATATGAGTTTTGTATCACAATCCATCTATGTGCTACTCTAGTGATGTTATTAAAGTAGTTCTATTCCTCCTGCACGTGTGTAAAGACGACAGTGTGTGCACCGTGTTAGTACTTAGTTTGTGCTATGATCATGATCTCTTGTAGATTATGGAGTTAACTATTGCTATGATAATATTGATGTGATCTATTCCTCCTACATATGCATGAAGGTTACGGTGTGCATGCTATGCTAGTACTTGGTTTAGTCTCGTTGATCTATCTTACACTAAAGGTTACTTAAACATGAGCATTATTGTGGAGCTTGTTAACTCCGGCATTGAGGGTTCGTGTAATCCTACGCAATGTGTTCATCATCCAACAAAAGTGTAGAGTATGCATTTATCTATTCTGTTATGTGATCAATGTTGAGAGTGTCCACTAGTGAAAGTGTAATCCCTAGGCCTTGTTCCTAAATACTGCTGAGTTACTACTCGCTTGTTTACTACTCGCTGCGTTACTACCGCTTGTTTACTCGTTTTATTGCGTTACTACTGCTGCAATACCACCACCATCAACTATACGCCAAGCACCTTTCTCGGCACCGTTGCTACTGCTCATACTTATTTATACCACCCGTATTTCACTATCTCTTCGCCGAACTAGTGCACCTATTAGGTGTGTTGGGGACACAAGAGACTTCTTGCTTTGTGGTTGCAGGGTTGCATGAGAGGGATATCTTTGACCTCTTCCTCCCCGAGTTCGATAAACCTTGGGTATCCACTTAAGGGAAACTTGCTCGCTGTTCTACAAACCTCTGCTCTTGGAGGCCCAACACTGTCTACAGGAAAGGAGGGGGAACGTAGACATCAAGCTATTTTCTGGCGCCGTTGCCGGGGAGGAAAGGTAAAAGGCTCTCATACTACGGTCGCAGGTAAAGTATTTTTCTGGCGCCGTCGTGTGTGTGCTCAAAGCTATTTCCTTTAGATCCTGCAATTGCATCTTGTTGTTTCTTGTTTACACTAGTTTGGCATAATGTACAAGAGTGAGCTTCTTATTCTATTTCCTGATTTAAAACATGGATTGTTTGATGCGAAAATTAAAAAACCTATGAAATCTTCTTTGCATGCTGGTAGTAATATTAGTATGAACGCTTTGAACACCATTGTTGACAATAATATAGAAAGTTCTAAGCTTGGGGAAGCTGGTTTTCATGATATTTTTAGTCCCCCAAGCATTGAGGAGAAAATTTTCTTTGATGATACTTTGCCTCCTATTTATGATGATTATAATGATAGTGGTCTTTTGGTGCCACCTACTATGGAGAGTGAATTTGATTATGATTACAATATGCCTCCTACACTTGATGAGAATAATAATGATAGCTACTTTGTTGAATTTGCTCCCACTACAACTAATAAAATTGATTATGCTTATGTGGAGAGTAATTATCTTATGCATGAGACTCATGATAAGAATGTTTCATTTGATAGTTATATTGTTGAGTTTGCTCATGATGCTACTGAAAGTTATTATGAGAGAGGAAAATATGGTTGTAAAAATTTTCATGTTATTAAAACACCTCTCTATGTGCTGAAATTTTTCAAGCTACACTTGTTTTATCTTCCTATGCTTGTTTTGCTCCTCATGAACTTGTTTATTTACAAGATTCCTATGCATAGGAAGCATGTTAGACTTAAATGTGTTTTGAATTTGCCTCTTGATGCTCTCTTTTGCTTCAAATACTATTTCTTGCGAGTGCATCATTAAAACTGCTGAGCCCATCTTAATGGCTATAAAGAAAAGAACTTCTTGGGAGATAACCCATGTGTTATTTTGCTACAGTACTTTGTTTTATATTTGTGTCTTGGAAGTTGTTTACTACTATAGCAACCTCTCCTTATCTTAGTTTTGAGTTTTGTTGTGCCAAGTTAAGCCGTTGATAGAAAAGTAAGTACTAGATTTGGATTACTGCGCAGTTCCAGATTTCTTTGCTGTCACGAATCTGAGCCCACTGCCCTGCAGGAAGCTCAGAAAATTATGCCAATTTACGAGCATGATCCTCAGATATGTACGCAACTTTCATTCAATTTGAGCATTTTCGTTTGAGCAGGTCTGGTGGCCTAATAAAATCCATCTTTACGGACTGTTCTGTTTTGACAGATTCTGCCTTTTATTTCGCATTGCCTCTTTTGCTATGTTGGATGAATTTCTTTGATCCATTAATGTCCAGTAGCTTTATGCAATGTTCAGAAGTGTTAAGAATGATTGTGTCACCTCTGAACATGTGAATTTTTATTGTCCACTAACCCTCTAATGAGTTGTTTCGAGTTTGGTGTGGAGGAAGTTTTCAAGGGTCAAGAGAGGAGGATGATATACTATGATCAAGGAGAGTGAAAGCTCTAAGCTTGGGGATGCACCCGGTGGTTCACCCCTGCATATATCAAGAAGACTCAAGCGTCTAAGCTTGGGGATGCCCAAGGCATCCCCTTCTTCATCGACAACATTATCAGGTTCCTCCCCCGAAACTATATTTTTATTCCATCACATCTTATGTGCTTTTTCTTGGAGCGTCTGTTTGTTTGCTTTTGTTTTTGTTTGTGTTTGAATAAATTGGATTACATCATGCTTGTGTTGGAGAGAGACACGCTCCTCTGGTTCGTATGAACACATTTGTTCTTAGCTCATAATATTCATGGCGAAGTTTCCTCTTCGTTAAATTGTTATATGGTTGGAATTGGAAAATGATACATGTAGTAATTTGCTATAATGTCTTGGGTAATGTGATACTTGGCAATTGTTGTGCTCATGTTTAAGCTCTTGCATCATATACTTTGCACCTATTAGTGAAGAATACATAGAGCATGCTAAAATTTGGTTTGCATAATTGGTCTCTCTAAAGTCTAGATAATTTCTAGTATTGAGTTTTGAACAACAAGGAAGACGGTGTAGAGTTTTATAATGTTTTCAATATGTCTTTTATGTGAGTTTTGCTGCACCGGTTCATCCTTGTGTTTGTTTCTAACAAGCCTTGCTAGCCTAAACCTTGTATCGAGAGGGAATACTTCTCATGCATCCAAAATACTTGAGCCAACCACTATGCCATTTGTGTCCACCATACCTACCTACTACATGGTATTTTCCCGCCATTCCAAAGTAAATTGCTTGAGTGCTACCTTTAAAATTCCATCATTCACCTTTGCAATATATAGCTCATGGGACAAATAGCTTAAAAACTATTGTGGTATTGAATATGTAATTATGCACTTTATCTCTTATTAAGTTGCTTGTTGTGCGATAACCATGTTTATCGGGGAACGCCATCAACTCATTGTTGAATTTCATGTGAGTTGCTATGCATGTTCGTCGTGTCGGAAGTAAGGGCGATCTACACTGAGTTGAATGGTTTGAGCATGCATATTGTGAGAGAAGAACATTGGGCCGCTAACTAAAGCCATGTTCCATGGTGGAAGTTTCAGTTTTGGACAAACATCCTCAAATCTCTAATGAGAAAAGAATTAATTGTTGTTGAATGCTTAAAGCATTAAAAGAGGAGTCCATTATCTGTTGTCTATGTTGTCCCGGTATGGATGTCTAAGTTGAGAATAATCAAAAGCGAGAAATCCAAATGCGAGCTTTCTCCTTAGACCTTTGTACAGAGCGGCATAGAGGTACCCCTTTGTGATACTTGGTTAAAGCATATGTATTGCGGTGATAATCCAGGTAGTCCAAGCTAATTAGGACAAGGTGCGGGCACTATTAGTACACTATGCATGAGGCTTGCAACTTATAAGATATAATTTACATGATGCATATGCTTTATTACTACCGTTGACAAAATTGTTTCATGTTTTCGAAATCAAAGCTCTAGCACAAATATAGCAATCGATGCTTTTCCTCTATGAGGACCATTCTTTTATTTTCAATGTTGAGTCAGTTCACCTATTTCTCTCCACCTCAAGAAGCAAACACTTGTGTGAACTGTGCATTGATTCTTACATATTTGCATATTGCATTTGTTATATTGCTTTGCATTGAAAATTATCCATGAGATATACATGTTATAAGTTGAAAGCAACCGCTGAAACTTCATCTTCTTTTGTGTTGCTTCAATACCTTTACTTTGAATTATTGCTTTATGAGTTAACTCTTATGCAAGACTTATTGATGCTTGTCTTGAAGTGCTATTCATGAAAAGTCTTTGCTATATGATTCACTTGTTTACTCATGTCATATCCATTGTTTTGATCGCTGCATTCACTACATATGCTTGTACAAATAGTATGATCAAGTTTATGATGGCATGTCACTCCGAAATTATCTTTGTTATCGTTTTACCTGCTCGGGACGAGCAGTAACTAAGCTTGGGGATGCCGATACGTCTCCAACGTATCGATAATTTCTTGTGTTCCATGCCACATTATTGATGTTATCTACATGTTTTATGCACACTTTATGTCATATTCGTGCATTTTCTGGAACTAACCTATTAACAAGATGCCGAAGTGCCGCTTCTCGTTTTCTCGCTGTTTTTGGTTTCGAAATCCTAGTAACGAAATATTCTCGGAATCGGACGAAATCAACGCCAAAGTTCCTATTTTCATCGGAAGCATCCGAACACCCGGGAAGGACCGGAGGGGGCCACGGGGCCACCAAACCCTAGGCCGGCGCGGCCATAGGGGGGCCGCGCCGCCCTATGGTGTGGCCCCCCGTCAGCCCTCTCGCGCCGCCTCTTCGCCTATATAAAGCCCCTGGATCGGAAAACCCGATACCAATTGACGAAACCCACGAAAACCTGCCGGAGCCGCCGCCATCGCGAAGCCAAGATCCGGGGGACAGGATCTCTGTTCCGGCACGCTGCCGGAGCGGGGAAGTGCCCCGGAAGGCTTCTCCATCGACACCGCTGCCATCTCCACCGCCATCTTCATCACCGCTGCTGCTCCCATGAGGAGGGAGTAGTTCTCCATCGAGGCTCGGGGCTGTACCGGTAGCTATGTGGTTAATCTCTCTTCCATGTACTTAAATACAATGATCTCATGAGCTGCTTTACATGATTGAGATCCATATGAGTTTTGTATCACAATCCATCTATGTGCTACTCTAGTGATGTTATTAAAGTAGTTCTATTCCTCCTGCACGTGTGTAAAGACGACAGTGTGTGCACCGTGTTAGTACTTGGTTTGTGCTATGATCATGATCTCTTGTAGATTATGGAGTTAACTATTGCTATGATAATATTGATGTGATCTATTCCTCCTACATATGCATGAAGGTTACGGTGTGCATGCTATGCTAGTACTTGGTTTAGTCTCGTTGATCTATCTTACACTAAAGGTTACTTAAACATGAGCATTATTGTGGAGCTTGTTAACTCCGGCATTGAGGGTTCGTGTAATCCTACGCAATGTGTTCATCATCCAACAAAAGTGTAGAGTATGCATTTATCTATTCTGTTATGTGATCAATGTTGAGAGTGTCCACTAGTGAAAGTGTAATCCCTAGGCCTTGTTCCTAAATACTCGCTGAGTTACTACTGCTTGTTTACTACTCGCTGCGTTACTACTGCTTGTTTACTTGTTTTTATCGCGTTACTACTCGCTGCAATACCACCACCATCAACTATACGCCAAGCACCTTTCTGGCACCGTTGCTACTGCTCATACTTATTTATACCACCTGTATTTCACTATCTCTTCGCCGAACTAGTGCACCTATTAGGTGTGTTGGGGACACAAGAGACTTCTTGCTTTGTGGTTGCAGGGTTGCATGAGAGGGATATCTTTGACCTCTTCCTCCCTGAGTTCGATAAACCTTGGGTATCCACTTAAGGGAAACTTGCTGCTGTTCTACAAACCTCTGCTCTTGGAGGCCCAACACTGTCTACAGGAAAGGAGGGGGAACATAGACATCAAGCTATTTTCTGGCGCCGTTGCCGGGGAGGAAAGGTAAAAGGCTCTCATACTACGGTCGCAGGTAAAGTATTTTTCCGGCGCCGTCGTGTGTGTGCTCAAAGCTATTTCCTTTAGATCCTGCAATTGCATCTTGTTGTTTCTTGTTTACACTAGTTTGGCATAATGTACAAGAGTGAGCTTCTTATTCTATTTCCTGATTTAAAACATGGATTGTTTGATGCGAAAATTAAAAAACCTATGAAATCTTCTTTGCATGCTGGTAGTAATATTAGTATGAACGCTTTGAACACCATTGTTGACAATAATATAGAAAGTTCTAAGCTTGGGGAAGCTGGTTTTCATGATATTTTTAGTCCCCCAAGCATTGAGGAGAAAATTTTCTTTGATGATACTTTGCCTCCTATTTATGATGATTATAATGATAGTGGTCTTTTGGTGCCACCTACTATGGAGAGTGAATTTGATTATGATTACAATATGCCTCCTACACTTGATGAGAATAATAATGATAGCTACTTTGTTGAATTTGCTCCCACTACAACTAATAAAATTGATTATGCTTATGTGGAGAGTAATTATCTTATGCATGAGACTCATGATAAGAATGTTTCATTTGATAGTTATATTGTTGAGTTTGCTCATGATGCTACTGAAAGTTATTATGAGAGAGGAAAATATGGTTGTAAAAATTTTCATGTTATTAAAACACCTCTCTATGTGCTGAAATTTTTCAAGCTACACTTGTTTTATCTTCCTATGCTTGTTTTGCTCCTCATGAACTTGTTTATTTACAAGATTCCTATGCATAGGAAGCATGTTAGACTTAAATGTGTTTTGAATTTGCCTCTTGATGCTCTCTTTTGCTTCAAATACTATTTCTTGCGAGTGCATCATTAAAACTGCTGAGCCCATCTTAATGGCTATAAAGAAAAGAACTTCTTGGGAGATAACCCATGTGTTATTTTGCTACAGTACTTTGTTTTATATTTGTGTCTTGGAAGTTGTTTACTACTATAGCAACCTCTCCTTATCTTAGTTTTGAGTTTTGTTGTGCCAAGTTAAGCCGTTGATAGAAAAGTAAGTACTAGATTTGGATTACTGCGCAGTTCCAGATTTCTTTGCTGTCACGAATCTGAGCCCACTGCCCTGCAGGAAGCTCAGAAAATTATGCCAATTTACGAGCATGATCCTCAGATATGTACGCAACTTTCATTCAATTTGAGCATTTTCGTTTGAGCAGGTCTGGTGGCCTAATAAAATCCATCTTTACGGACTGTTCTGTTTTGACAGATTCTGCCTTTTATTTCGCATTGCCTCTTTTGCTATGTTGGATGAATTTCTTTGATCCATTAATGTCCAGTAGCTTTATGCAATGTCCAGAAGTGTTAAAAATGATTGTGTCACCTCTGAACATGTGAATTTTTATTGTCCACTAACCCTCTAATGAGTTGTTTCGAGTTTGGTGTGGAGGAAGTTTTCAAGGGTCAAGAGAGGAGGATGATATACTATGATCAAGGAGAGTGAAAGCTCTAAGCTTGGGGATGCACCCGGTGGTTCACCCCTGCATATATCAAGAAGACTCAAGCGTCTAAGCTTGGGGATGCCCAAGGCATCCCCTTCTTCATCGACAACATTATCGGGTTCCTCCCCCGAAACTATATTTTTATTCCATCACATCTTATGTGCTTTTTCTTGGAGCGTCTGTTTGTTTGCTTTTGTTTTTGTTTGTGTTTGAATAAATTGGATTACATCATGCTTGTGTTGGAGAGAGACACGCTCCGCTGGTTCGTATGAACACATTTGTTCTTAGCTCATAATATTCATGGCGAAGTTTCCTCTTCGTTAAATTGTTATATGGTTGGAATTGGAAAATGATACATGTAGTAATTTGCTATAATGTCTTGGGTAATGTGATACTTGGCAATTGTTGTGCTCATGTTTAAGCTCTTGCATCATATACTTTGCACCTATTAGTGAAGAATACATAGAGCATGCTAAAATTTGGTTTGCATAATTGGTCTCTCTAAAGTCTAGATAATTTCTAGTATTGAGTTTTGAACAACAAGGAAGACGGTGTAGAGTTTTATAATGTTTTCAATATGTCTTTTATGTGAGTTTTGCTGCACCGGTTCATCCTTGTGTTTGTTTCTAACAAGCCTTGCTAGCCTAAACCTTGTATCGAGAGGGAATACTTCTCATGCATCCAAAATACTTGAGCCAACCACTATGCCATTTGTGTCCACCATACCTACCTACTACATGGTATTTTCCCGCCATTCCAAAGTAAATTGCTTGAGTGCTACCTTTAAAATTCCATCATTCACCTTTGCAATATATAGCTCATGGGACAAATAGCTTAAAAACTATTGTGGTATTGAATATGTAATTATGCACTTTATCTCTTATTAAGTTGCTTGTTGTGCGATAACCATGTTTACTTGGGAACGCCATCAACTCATTGTTGAATTTCATGTGAGTTGCTATGCATGTTCGTCTTGTCTCGAAGTAAGGGCGATCTACACTCGAGTTGAATGGTTTGAGCATGCATATTGTGAGAGAAGAACATTGGGCCGCTAACTAAAGCCATGTTCCATGGTGGAAGTTTCAGTTTTGGACAAACATCCTCAAATCTCTAATGAGAAAAGAATTAATTGTTGTTGAATGCTTAAAGCATTAAAAGAGGAGTCCATTATCTCGTTGTCTATGTTGTCCCGGTATGGATGTCTAAGTTGAGAATAATCAAAAGCGAGAAATCCAAATGCGAGCTTTCTCCTTAGACCTTTGTACAGGCGGCATAGAGGTACCCCTTTGTGATACTTGGTTAAAGCATATGTATTGCGGTGATAATCCAGGTAGTCCAAGCTAATTAGGACAAGGTGCGGGCACTATTAGTACACTATGCATGAGGCTTGCAACTTATAAGATATAATTTACATGATGCATATGCTTTATTACTACCGTTGACAAAATTGTTTCATGTTTTCGAAATCAAAGCTCTAGCACAAATATAGCAATCGATGCTTTTCCTCTATGAGGACCATTCTTTTATTTTCAATGTTGAGTCAGTTCACCTATTTCTCTCCACCTCAAGAAGCAAACACTTGTGTGAACTGTGCATTGATTCTTACATATTTGCATATTGCATTTGTTATATTGCTTTGCATTGACAATTATCCATGAGATATACATGTTATAAGTTGAAAGCAACCGCTGAAACTTCATCTTCTTTTGTGTTGCTTCAATACCTTTACTTTGAATTATTGCTTTATGAGTTAACTCTTATGCAAGACTTATTGATGCTTGTCTTGAAGTGCTATTCATGAAAAGTCTTTGCTATATGATTCACTTGTTTACTCATGTCATATCCATTGTTTTGATCGCTGCATTCACTACATATGCTTGTACAAATAGTATGATCAAGTTTATGATGGCATGTCACTCCAGAAATTATCTTTGTTATCGTTTTACCTGCTCGGGACGAGCAGAACTAAGCTTAGGGATGCTGATACGTCTCCAACGTATCGATAATTTCTTGTGTTCCATGCCACATTATTGATGTTATCTACATGTTTTATGCACACTTTATGTCATATTCGTGCATTTTATGGAACTAACCTATTAACAAGATGCCGAAGTGCCGGTTCCGTTTTCTGCTGTTTTTGGTTTCGAAATCCTAGTAACGAAATATTCTCGGAATCGGACGAAATCAACGCCAAAGTTCCTATTTTCATCGGAAGCATCCGAACACCCGGAAGGACCGCGAGGGGGCCACGGGGCCACCAAACCCTAGGCCGGCGCGGCCATAGGGGGCCGCGCCGCCCTATGGTGTGGCCCCCTGTCAGCCCTCCCTGCGCCGCCTCTTCGCCTATATAAAGCCCCCGGATCGAAAACCCGATACCAATTGACGAAACCCACGTAAACCTGCCGGAGCCGCCGCCATCGCGAAGCCAAGATCTGGGGGACAGGATCTCTGTTCCGGCACGCTGCCGGAGCGGGGAAGTGCCCCCGGAAGGCTTCTCCATCGACACCGCTGCCATCTCCACCGCCATCTTCATCACCGCTGCTGCTCCCATGAGGAGGGAGTAGTTCTCCATCGAGGCTCGGGGCTGTACCGGTAGCTATGTGGTTAATCTCTCTTCCATGTACTTAAATACAATGATCTCATGAGCTGCTTTACATGATTGAGATCCATATGAGTTTTGTATCACAATCCATCTATGTGCTACTCTAGTGATGTTATTAAAGTAGTTCTATTCCTCCTGCACGTGTGTAAAGACGACAGTGTGTGCACCGTGTTAGTACTTGGTTTGTGCTATGATCATGATCTCTTGTAGATTATGGAGTTAACTATTGCTATGATAATATTGATGTGATCTATTCCTCCTACATATGCATGAAGGTTACGGTGTGCATGCTATGCTAGTACTTGGTTTAGTCTCGTTGATCTATCTTACACTAAAGGTTACTTAAACATGAGCATTATTGTGGAGCTTGTTAACTCCGGCATTGAGGGTTCGTGTAATCCTACGCAATGTGTTCATCATCCAACAAAAGTGTAGAGTATGCATTTATCTATTCTGTTATGTGATCAATGTTGAGAGTGTCCACTAGTGAAAGTGTAATCCCTAGGCCTTGTTCCTAAATACTGCTGAGTTACTACTGCTTGTTTACTACTGCTGCGTTACTACTGCTTGTTTACTGTTTTACTGCGTTACTACTGCTGCAATACCACCACCATCAACTATACGCCAAGCACCTTTCTGGCACCGTTGCTACTGCTCATACTTATTTATACCACCTGTATTTCACTATCTCTTCGCCGAACTAGTGCACCTATTAGGTGTGTTGGGGACACAAGAGACTTCTTGCTTTGTGGTTGCGGGGTTGCATGAGAGGGATATCTTTGACCTCTTCCTCCCTGAGTTCGATAAACCTTGGGTATCCACTTAAGGGAAACTTGCTGCTGTTCTACAAACCTCTGCTCTTGGAGGCCCAACACTGTCTACAGGAAAGGAGGGGGAACGTAGACATCAGAGGCCCATATGGAACCCGGATCTAGTACGACGTAAATGGGAAGGCAGATCCTTGACGTACACGACAAGATATTGTACTGTAGTTAGGCAACCTGTAATCCGGCTAGGACTCTCCATGTAAACCCTAGATCTGTGTGCCTTTATAAGCCGGATCCCGGGAGCCCTAGAGGCACAACCACAACTCATTGTAACAACGCGAAAGCGCCCAGATAATTCCAGACAAGCAGCAGTAGGCCCTGTCATCGTACAGGTGTTCCGAAGCTGGGTAAATCGCGTACCACCGTCCCGTGTGCACTCTGCCCTATGGCCCCTACTTCTTCTCCCCCTCGTGAGGATCCCTCCTCCGAGGCACCGTCGAATAGGCAACGACAGTTGGCGCCCACCGTGGGGCCTGCGGCGTCTGGAGGCCGGAACCGGGAGGGTTCCGCCATGGGAAGCTACGACGACACCATCGCTGTGGGGCGCGTCCTTTACGCCGGAAACCTTCCGATCGTCCCTCCGGACGAGTGCTGGATTCCGGCTAAGATAAACCCCGTCAAGCTCTCCATCGTCCCAGTCGGCGGCATACACATCTTCATCGGCGAAACCGTCGATTCCGACGGAAACGCCCTGGTAAGTAACGCTGACGCGACCGCCGCTGAGCAGGACGCAGTCGCGAAGATCCGATCTGAGACGCAGGAACTTCCTAAGGAAGATTCCGCCTTAGATCTAGAAAAATCAAAACCCACCCAATCCGCCCCTGAGCAGGAAATAAAGGTGGAAGATCAATGCAGATCCGCCTGGGTCTCCCAAGTGTTAGAGAAGCCAAGGTGTCACTTCGTACACTTCTTAGCCCATACCGCAGTAGCCGCCCCTCAAGAAGCCGGAGCAGGCCCCATGCAGGTTGAGGAACCGAAAAATAACGCTGCTCCGGATCAGTAGGAGGCTATCGGAGAAAGCAGCGCTCCGGGTGAAGAATCAATCCTGGGCAACCTAAGCCCAATTTCCGGGGATACCCCCTCCATGGATACTGAAGAGTTCGATCGCAAGGTGAAGGAATTTGGATACGGTGATCAGCCTGAAGTTGAATCCGCCCAGCCTAAACAGGTTCTCGCAACCTTGGCGGCGCTGGATCAACGGGAATCAGAGGATGAAAATACCCACTCCGACCCACAGCCATCCCATGCAGGATCTCCGCTCTCGCGGGAACGACCGCATAAGGAAGTCTTGTCCCCAGAAGAACTGGTTGAGCAAGCAGGCATGGATGCAATCGCACACTCGGATATCCTCAACAAACCCATTACCCCCGAAGACGCAGCAAATGCGGAGGCCCTAGAGGCCAAAAGGCAGGAGATGCTGGCCACAGCCAAAAAGTTTGCCACCACCGCAGCCGCAATGATTGACGAGAGGAAGGAGGCCGCGAACTTCGTGGATAATTTTCTCAAGCGAGAGCGTGAGGTGGACGAATCACTGGTGAAAGTCAAGCAACTCCGGAAGCATTGGGAGGACAAGATCACCGAGGATCAACAGGAGGTCGATAAGATCCGGCAAGAAACTATAGCTCCCCGGAAGATCACCTTCGCAACTCCGACCGAGCAGCAGCCGTTCGCCACTCCAAAGGATAATATGAAGAAGGTTGCGGAGATCTTGAAGAACAAAGACGAGGAGATCGACATCGACTACGTCCGTACGCTCGTTGCTTCAGCAATGAAGCAGCAGAGCAAGGCAGATACTTCGCGCAGGTTGGAATCCAACCCGGATCATTGCATCTCTACCGCGCAAAAGGACGCCTACGACAATCGCCATCGCGATGACGAATCGCGAACCGGATCCTCGGAACGCAGAAGGAAAACCAGAGAACACCCAAATCCAATCCCCGTACCATCAAAGACACCTCCGTCAGATCCGAAAAAGGGAAAGGATGCAATGTACACTGGTAAGGACAAGTACCGAAATCCCTCACCTCCGCCTAACGGATACCCGCGTCCTCTACCTCCTCGCCGCCGTAGTCCAGCCGGAAACACCAGACCCCATGGGCCTGGTGGAATCAATATCCGCGACAACGTGCAACCCCCAAGGAGCAGGAACAGGGAGCGAACGTCGGAACCTCGCCGGAGCCAGATCAATGATCGTGAGCCTGGACCCAGGAGGAGTCGGAACGAAGAACGCGACCCGGAACCTCGCAGAAGCCGGAACGGTGAAGGCAGCCAGCACCAAGGTGACGGCAGCCATCAAAGCCGGAGTCAGCATCGCGAAGGGCGGGGAGAATCAGAAGGCGGAAGCAAAAGGTCGCATCGGCCCCCTCGCAGGTCTCCCTCACCACCACCTAGCGGTGGAGGAGGAGGCGGAGGCGGAGGCGGTGGCCGGAGATCTCGCTCACGCTCAAAATCCCCCCGCAACGGCTCGCGTGATGCACGGGAACGTCTCAATGAATACAAAACTGACTACATTGGCCCAAAGTGCTTTGGCAGGATGATTCGAGAGGAACCAAAGCCAAGGATGAACCTCAAGCTGCCCGGAAACCTGAAGAATTATAATGGCACGGAAAGGCCGGATACCTTGATTGAGGACTACTATAATGCAGTAACCTTCGCCGGAGGAACCCCTAATATCGCCTGCCGCATGCTTCAGCTGTACCTTGTAGGTCCAGCCCGGATCTGGCTCAGCGACCTCGAGAAGAACTCCATCTTTTGCTGGTTTTACCTGAAGACCGCCTTCGAAAAGCACTTCAGGGGCACCTACAAAAGGCCTGGCACAACAAGCGACTTACAAGCATGTATCCAGAAGAAGGGAGAAACATCAAGAACTTCCTCACACGATGGTTGGCGACCAGGAACGAGTGCGAAAACGTTGATAATCGTACAGCCATGCACGCCTTCATAGGTGGATTGCAGAGAGGAGGACTGCTGCGGCACAAACTCACTTGCTTGGTCAACGCAAATAAACTGACCTTGGATGACATGATCACCATCGCCAGCGATCACACTGCCGCCGACGATGACGCAGGCGGAGATCTCGCAGCAACAGCAATTCCCCTGCATCAGCAGAAGAAGAACCGTGATAACGGTAACAACAGCGGCAATAAGAGGAAAAATCCCCCTGATGACCAGAAAAGTGGCGGATCCGAGATGGTCGCCATGGCTTTCCAACGCGGAGGTCAAGGAGGCGGAAGAGGCCGTGGTCGCGGAGGTGGCGCCGGTAGAGGCCAGCAGCGTGGTGATGAAGTCACCGCTGCCATAACCCGCACCCCCCAAACCTATGAAGAGTACAGAGACATGCCCTGCCTGGCCCATTTGGATCCGGCTAAGGGGAAGTCCACTCACACTAACCGCAACTGCAAGTGGGTCAATGATCTGAAAAATGACCCGGAAGCAGGATACAAGCGAGCCCGGAAGCACCGCCCACGCGGCAAAGGAGGCAAGGGCAAGAACAAGGACAAAGAGGAAGACAGTTCCGAGGTGATGGATGAGGATTATGCTTCGCCGAATCCCAAGGAAGGATACGCAGCTAAAACCAACCCCTTCGTCAAAAAGAGTGCAGGCGCGTACCACACTTTCCTCGGAACCCCAACAGTCCGCGCCAGCAAGTCAGCTTTCCGGATCCTGAACGCCACAGTTCCAGCTGTGCCGCAGTATGTCAGGTGGTCGGAAATTTCATGCACATTTGATAGGCAGGATCATCCTACCATTGTGCCAAAAGAGTGCTACGCCTTGGTTGTAAGTCCCCGTATCGACGGCTTTGACTTCTCCAAGTGCCTCATGGATGGCGGAGCCAGTCTGAACATTATGTACCTGGAGACTCTAGAACAGATGAACCTTACCAAGGAACAGCTCAAACACAGCCACACTGAGTTTCATGGCGTGGTTCCGGGTAAAAAGGCGAATTCCCTCGGCAGCATCAGACTTCCCGTGGCCTTCGGCGATGTTAATAATTTCCGCGAAGAGATGATCACGTTTGAGGTCGTGCCCTTCAAGAGCTCCTACCACGTCATCTTCGGTAGGCCCACCTACCACAAGTTCCATGCAAGAGCGTGCTACATCTACAGCAAGCTCAAGATTCCGGGTCCCAATGGTATGATTACCGTATCCGGAGACTACAAGAAGGCTCATGAGTGCGAGTTGGCGAAGCCGCCTTCGTAGAGTCTGTGATATCTGGAGAGGAGCTGAAAGGCTATAGAGCCGCGGTGGACCCGACAGAGATGCAGACCACCAAGAAACAGATCTCCGAACAGAAAAATTCATTCAAGGCCGCGATAGAGACCAAAAAGATCAACTTCAAGGAAGGAGATGCTACCAAGCAGGTCTCGGTCGGAGCCAACATGGACCCCAAATAGGAAGACGCGCTCGTCGAGTTCCTCCGCGCTAACATGGACATCTTCGCATGGCAGCCTTCTGACATGTCCGGAGTACCAAGGGAACTCGCCGAGCACTACCTCAACATAAACCCGGGGGCTAAACCGGTGAAGCAAGCTATGCGACGCTTTGGAGATAAGAAGCGCCGCGCCATAGGAATGGAATTAGCAAAGTTACTAGAGGCAGGTTTTGTAGTAGAAGTTATCCATACTGATTGGGTCACAAATCCCGTCCTTGTACCCAAAAAGAATTCTGAAATACTAAGAATGTGCATCGATTACTCCGGCTTGAATAAGCATTGTCCGAAGGATCCGTTTCCCCTGCTGCGCATTGACCAGGTCATTGATTCGATGGCAGGGGCGGAACTTCTGTGTTTTCTTGATGCATATTCCGGGTATCACCAGATCCGGATGAAGAAGTCCGACCAAAAGGCGACCTTGTTCATCACCCCGTTTGGCACTTACTGCTATGTTACCATGCCTTTTGGTTTGAAAAACGCAGGTGCCACCTACCAACGTACGATGCAGCGGTGCCTGAAGGACCAAATTGGCTGGAACGTACACGCCTACGTCGACGACATCGCGGTCATGACCCGGAAAGGATCCGACTTGATCAGCGACCTCACGTAAACCTTTGAGAATCTCCGACGGTACAAGATGATGTTGAATCCGCTGAAGTGCGTCTTTGGCGTTCCAGCCGGAAAACTCCTTGGCTTCATTGTCTCTAACAGGGGCATTGAAGTTAACCCGGAGAAAATCAAGGCAATCTTGTGCATCAAAAGGCCAACTTGTCTCAAAGATGTGCAACGACTAACTGGTTGTGTTGCAGCAATCAGCAGGTTCGTTAGCCGTCTTGGCGAGAAGGCGCTACCCCTATACAAGCTATTGAAGAAGACAGACAAATTTGTCTGGGACGATGCAGCGGATGCAGCACTTCAAGGGTTGAAGGAAATACTCACCTCCCCACCTATCCTAGCAGCGCCAGAAGAGTCAGAGCCCATGCTCCTTTACCCGGCAGCTACCAACAGAGTCATCAGCCTCATCATCGTGGTGGAGCGACAGGAAGAAGGACACGAGTATGGAGTCCAAAGGCCAGTCTACTACATTAGCGAAGTGCTTACGGAATCCAAACAAAGATATCGTCACTTTCAAAAGCTAGCCTATGGAGTGTTCCTAGGTAGCAGGAAGCTGAGGCACTACTTCCAGGAGCATGCACTAACAGTCGTGAGCAAAGCTCCGCTGTCAACGATTCTCAATAACGCCTTTCAGCTAGGCGCAGAAAGTGTGTATCAAGTATTATCAAGAGATGATGCATCAACAGCGGGGTTTGGAGTTTTCTCAACCATGCATTGTATTTTGTATATGTAAGTTTCAGAGGCTCCTTTTTCATTAGTCTTAGGCTTGCTATTCTCATCAAACAAATTTTGAGGGACAAGCCAAGCATAATTATCTTCTAGAGCTTCATGCATTCCTAGGAGCTTGCAAGGTATTGGTACTTTAATCTCCCCACCATCATTAACATTATTAGTGTACCTTATTCTATCCATGTCCATCTTTTCAAGTGTTCTTTTAAAATCGGTGAACATACCAAGCCTCTTATGCTTAATAAAGACTTTTCTAGCTTCTTTAGCTATATCCTCAAATTCTCTAACAAGGACTTTTAAAACAAAATATCTCTTTTCTCCCCTCTCCATATCAGAAAGTGTAAGAAACATGTGTTGTATCATGGGATTGAGACTAATAAATCTAGTTTCCATCATGCGTACCAAACAGGCAGAGGCACTTTCATAGGTAGGGACAATTTTTTAGGGATTCGTTGCATAGAAAACAAAAAATTTCCTACCGCGAGAACGCAATCCAAGCCAAGATGCAATCTAGAAGACGGTAGCAACGAGGGGATGATCGAGACTCACCCTTGAAGATTTCCAAAGCCTACAAGATGAGGCTCTTGTTGCTGCGGTAGACGTTCACTTGCCGTTTGCAAAAGCGCGTAGAAGATCTTGATCACGGTGCCACAATCGGGCAGCACCTCCGTACTATAAGTAAAAGTAAATGCAAGTAACTAATTTTTTTGTGTTTTTAATATGGAGAACAAGACAAGAATAAAGTAAAAACTAGCAACTAATTTTTTGTGTTTTGTTTTAGTGCAGCAAACAAAGTAAGCAAATAAAAGTAAATCAAGACAAAAACAAAGCAGCAGAGATTGAGGTGGAGACTCTCCTTGCAGCAGTGTCTTGATCTCACCGACGCAACGCCTTCGAAAATCTACTGTTTAGCGGTTGATTGACGTCGTTCCGTTCAACACGCGTCCGTTGGGAACCCCAAGAGGAAGGGGTGTGATGCGCATAGCTAGCAAGAAGTTTTCCTCAGTAAGAAACCAAGGTTTATCGAACCGAGTAGGAGCCAAGAAGCACGTTGAAGGTTGATGGCGGCGGAGTGTAGTGCGGCGCAACACCAGGGATTCCGGCGCCAACGTGGAACCTGCACAACACAACCAAATTACTTTGCCCCAACGTGACAGATGAGGTTGTCAATCTCACCGGCTTGTCAGTAACAAAGGATTAGATGTATAGTGTGGATGATGATTGTTTGCGAAGAACAAGAAGAACAATGTATTGCAAGTAGATTGTATTCGATGTAAAGAATGGACCTGGGTCCACAGCCACTAGTGGTGTCTCTCCCATAAGATAAATAGCATGTTGGGTGAACAAATTACAACTTGGGCAATTGACAAATAAAGAGGGCATGACCATGCACATACATGTTATGATGAGTATTGTGAGATTTAATCAGGCATTATAATAAAGTACATAGACCGCTATCCAAAGATGCATCTATGCCTAAAAAGTCCACCTTCAGAGTTATCATCCGAACCCCTCCAACATTAAGTTGCAAACAAATGTGACAATTGCATTAAGTATGGTGCGTAATGTAATCAACAAAATACATCCTTAGACATAAGCATTGATGTTTTATCCCTAGTGGCAACAAGACATCCACAACCTTAGAACTTTCCTCACATGCCGTCCTGCATTTAATGGAGGCATGAACCCACTATCGAGCATAAATACTCCCTCTTGGTTACAAGTAACGACTTGCCGCAGCCTCTACTAATAACGGAGAGCATGCAAGATCATAAACAACACATAGACAATACGGATAATCAACATAGCATAGTATTCATTATTCATCTAGATCCCAACAAACGCAACATGTAGCATTACAAATAGATGATCTTGATCATGTTAGGCAAACTCTCACAAGATCTAACAATGATAGCA
>NC_061509.1:5382227-5417515 GCF_022539505.1 Lolium rigidum | reverse complement strand
CCACTTTATGGCAACGATGCATGATGATGATGACATCGATGCCTACATCAACACCGGCGCCCGCAGCCAAGATATGTACATGCCTCCTATGGATGAACAAGACTTCCGCACACACGGCGATCAACTTGGTCGTCCCCCTACGGTGACGAAGCGGCGCCCGGTCTTCACGGGTCTTTCTCAAGACACTCCTCCGGGAGGCTGGCAATCCAGCTCAAGTCAAGCCTGCTACCGTTTTCAGCCCTAACACGCTGCGTAAGACGATCATCGGGGAGCCACCCAAATCAACCCCAGCGACCTCGAAGCACCACCAAGCACCCGAAGCACCACCATCAGCACCACCAAGCACCCCCAGTAGGTCAGGTGAAGAAGGCAAGGAAGAGAGGAGCCAAGAAGGGCGCATCTTCGAGCCAGCCTGCTCCTAAGAGGATCCGGGCCGACGACATGGTACCACCTACACCGGATGGCTTGCCCCGGTGTCATGAAGCTGGTAAACTGATACTGCCTCCGGACATGGAACACCTCGCAAGTGGACCAATGCTCCCTTTGCAGAACACTATTATTTATCTAGAGAGCGTCCTTCTTAAAGAAAAGGATCCAAATTACCCGGTGTTCTCGGTCAAGGTGCCGTCCGACAAGAACTTCGTCAATGAAGACCCCGCGGATATCTTCTTCATAGCGTTCGAGGACGTCTTCAATCTATTTCACTCGAAACGGCTCGACTATAACTTGGTCCGCCTATACGCTATCAATCTTCAGATGAAGATCAACGAGAGAGACCCCGCCACATCGCGGTAGCGGATCCCTACTACATGCGCGATAGCCAGCTCCAGGACGGCTCAAGGACACGGACCAAGGCGGTGCGGTACCTCCGAACTTCATGCTCATGCACGAAGAGAGCAACACCATTCTTCTGCCTGTCTTTCCCGAGTAAGTACACATCCGCTCACGGCCGTCGTAACTTATGCTTTCTTATATATTTCTTCCATTGCCGATCATTTCCAACATTCCATTTCAATTGCATGTGTTGAGCGAGGGACAAATACTGCACACTCATCATCCTAGATCCGAAGTGGTCACTAGCCCAGTATTTTGACTCGTCGAGTACGATGACGAAGAAAGACTACAAGAGAATAAGGGGTGTTCTCGATGAGGCTATCCTTGGCTACTCCAAAAATGGAGGCACCTTCGACAAGAATGGGCAATATATCAGGCCGGACACTAAAAAGATCGGGTTCAAGCACGTGATCGACTTCCCTTGTGTCAAGCAGCCAGCTGGCAGCATTAAGGAGGCCTTCTATGTCCTCCATCACCTTAAAGGGTTTGTCGAGGATGCAGAGATGATGTCTCTGCCACCTAGTAAGCGAGAACCCATTAAAATGTCGAGGCAAATCAATGATGATGATCTTAGAGAAGACTTCCATCGCATCCAAGTAAAGCTCTCGGAAATTATCTTACAAGATGTATCCAACGGATCGGGGCTCTTACACGCAGCCAGAGCGTTGCCTAAGAGGGATATCGAAGAACGCCTACATAGGCAGGGTGATGGAAGGACGTGGACGTCGACGGACTTGTACAAGCCGTTCCCGGAGCCGCTCGAGAAGACGTCTCATTGACCGAGGCCGGTGTGCCTAGCATTACTTTGAATCGATGGACAATTTGTACCGTGTTGTAAACTAAACTTGCTTAATTTGCTCGAAACGGTGGTCGTCGTTGTTGGACTTCAATTACTATTGTAGTCGTTATCGTTGAACCATATTACTTATGTGATACCGATGCTATATGTCTTTTAGGTTTATTATTATTTCCTTGCTTTAATTCTTGTGAATATGTATGCATGTGAACCCTCTAACTCTTTCCATTGCGTTATATACTAATATGCCTTCGTCCATAGAGATGACGTACTACGTCGTGTTCGAGGGGCGGGTTCCGGGAGTGTACGAGGAGTGGGAGGAGTGTAAGAAACATGTGCACAAGTTCAGCGGCAATCGCTACAAAGGGTACCCGACTAGACACGAGGCGGTTGCCAAGTGGAGGGCGCACCAAGCGAACAAGAGCAAGATGAAGACCTTCCTTGTGCTCTCGCTCTTGCTCACCATCGTCGCGGCGGTACTCTATTTCATCCTAGTGTAGGCGGCGGCCGGTGTCACTTCGTTTGTATCTAGAGATGATGAGAACTTAATTAATTTGCATGGATTATGAGTGTATGGAGCTATATGTATAACTCGATCGGGCTCTAAGTAATGTGATGATGATGTGATGATTATATATGTCCATATTATATCTGTCTATATTATATCAGTATATAACCGGTATACGGTGTATAAAACCAGTATAAAACCCGTATAATACACCAGGGAGCACAAAATCGAGTATACCCGTAGATTGTTCCGTGGCGCACCAAAACATAGTTCTGTGGCGCACCTATTTCTGTGGCGCAGCTACCTCACATGCGCCACAGAACTACTTATTTCTGTGGCGCACCGGACATCGTGCGCCACAGAAACCTTAATTCTCTGGCGCACTGACTGATGCGCCACATAAACCTTATTTTTGTGGCGACATTTCTGTGGCGCACCTCCCGTGCGCCACAGAAGCCCATTTTCGTGCGCCACTGATGAGGCTTTTCCTACTAGTGAGAAGCTTCTCCAAGAGTCCAAAGGAGGGGCAAAGGGGGAGAACATGCTACAATTGCGGCGACAAGAATCATTTTGTTGCGGATTGCATGTTTGAGAGAAGAGAAGATAATGGTGGAAGGCTTGTCCGCAAAGAAAAGTTCAGGTCTCTCTCCAAAGGATTCTCCAAGTACTCCCCCAAGCCCGATGACGACAAGGTCTCCTTCACCAAGAAGCCTAGAGCCTTCATCATTCGAGAAGAGTACTCCTCCGATGAGGATGAAGAACACGAGGACAAGAGCTCCAACAAGGAAGGAGAGGGAGTGTCCGCCATCGCCATTACCACTCCCTCTATCTCCCTCTTCGACTCTCCTAATGAGAACCTCATCACCCACAACGCTCATTGCCTTATGGCAAAGGTATCCTCGGAGGTAGAACCCCCTTCCAAACTCTCATCTTCAACTAATGCTTTATATATTGATGATGCCACTAGTCTCACCATTAAGCGTGAGGTTATGGGTTTGGATTCTTTTCTCACTAACATGCAAGGGGATACCAAGACTCATGTTGGGGCTCTCTTGGCCCAACTTGGTGCGGCACAAGACCTTATAGAGGAGAAGGAGAGGCTTGAAAGGGAGGCGACAAATGAGATTGCCTCTATCAATCAAGCACTTGAAGAGGAACAAAATTTGCGCATGTCTCTTGAAGCTAGTGTCATCATCCTTGAAGATTCCAACAAGGCCATTATCTCCCAACTCACCAAGGACCGAGATCATGCTAGCTCTTGGTTTGATGGGTGAGCTCAAGAAGAAGATGCTCTCTCTAGAGGAAGCCAACAAGAAAAAGGATGAAAAAGACCCCAACTCTTGCCATGAAGAGCTTGTTGATCAAGTTGCTTCCTTGAGGAACTCTTGGAGGTCAATGCTCTTCAAGAAGAAGCTTTGGATGAGTATTACCGCTTATGCAAGGAGAAGACCTCATGTTGCAATCATGAAGAAGAAATTGCCACTCTTGAGACTACCAAGGCCAAGCTTTTGAGTTTGAGTAGCATGCAAGAAGAGTCTTTGGTGGAATGCCTCCGCATGAGCAAAGAGAAGGTCACTTGTTGCGATCATGAGGAAGAGATAGTTGCCTTGAAGAGGAGCGAAGCCAAACTCATGGAGGTCAATTCCATGCAAGAGGAAGCATTGAAGGAGTATTTTCCTTTGAGCAAGGACCATGTGTGTTGCACCCATGAAAGTGATATTGCCAAGTTGGAGAGTGACAAGCATATACTCATGAAGATGAACTCTCTCCAATAAGAAGCTTTGATGGAACACTTCCGGGTGAACAAGGCAAAGGAAGTCCAAGTGTTTGATATTTTTCATCCTCACCCGAAACATGAAGATGAAGTCAATCGTTTGAAGGCCAAAATTGATAGACTCCAAGTTCAAACCAAGTACTTGGAAGGAGTCATTGGAGCCAAAGATGGAGCCAAAGAGGGCTCTTGCAATGAAGGAGGAGTGGCTACCAAGCCAAAGAGGAAGAGGAATAAGAGGACCAAGAAGAAGAAGAACAAGGAGAACATGGAGATCAACCTTGAGGAGAGCGATGCTAGCTCAAGAAGGCATGGAGTACCCAACTCCGTCTCGAAGGGTTTCGCCGGCTCTAACAACCCTTCCATGTTCTTTTTGTTGATTACTATGGACATATTCGTGCTTGCTTTATTGGTCCTCAAGAGGACAATGTTGATTGGACTATTTGGGTTACCAAACCCCTTGTTACTAACATGCTAGGACCCATTGAAAAATGGGTACCTAAATCCAAGACTTGATTCCTTGTAGGACTATGCTTCCGATGGCGCTAAATGGGTGGTTCATAGTGGAGCCACAAGTCATATGACCGGAAGCAAGAATATTGTTGTCGACCTCGAGCCTTCTCACTCTACCGTATCATATGGCGACAACACGTGCTCTAAGGTATTGGGTCTTGGCAAGGTGTGGTGGTAACACCCGACATCTCACTTGTGAATGTCCTCCTTGTCGAGACCCTTGGTTACAACTTACTCATCCTATAGCATATGAGATGAATGAAGTGATTCGAAGCAATGGTAAAGACAGTGATTAAACAACTGAATCATATAGCAAAGACTTTTCATGAATAGTACTTTCAAGACAAGCATCAGTAAGTCTTGCACAGGAGTTAACTCATAAAGCAATAAATTCTTAGTAGAAAGTTTTGAAGCAACACAAAGGAAGATATAAGTTTCAGCAGTTGCTTTCAACGTCAACATGTTTATCCATTGGATATATCTCATGGATAATTGTCAACTCAAAGTAATATGATGAATGCAAATAAGCAAGTATGTAGGAATCAATGCACACAGTTGACACAAGTGTTTGCTCCTAAGATAGAAAGAAGTAGGTAAACTGACTCAACATAAAGTAAAAGAATGGACCCTTCGCAGAGGGAAGCATGGATTACTGTTTTTGTGCTAGAGCTTTTCATTTTGAAAACAAAGAAACAATTTTGTCAACGGTAGTAATAATTCATATGTGTTATGCATAAGACATCCTATAAGTTGCAAGCCTCATGCATAGAATACCAATAGTGCTCGCACCTTGTCCTAATTAGCTTGGATTTACATGGATTATCATTGCATAACATACGTTTCAACCAAGTGTCACAAAGGGGTACCTCTATGCCGCCTGTACAAAGGTCCAAAGAGATAGATCGCATTTGATTTCTCGTTTTTGATAGATCTCAACTTAAGGACATCCGTACCCGGACAACATAGACAACAGATAATGGACTCCTCTTTAATGCTTAAGCATTCAACAACAAATAATATTCTCATAAGAGATTTGAGGATTAATGTCCAAACTGAAACTTCCACCATGATTCATGGCTTTAGTTAGCGGCCCAATGTTCTTCTCTAACAATATGCATACTCAAACCGTTTGATCATGATAAATCACCCTTACTTCAGACAAGCCGAACATGCATAGCAACTCGCATGATATTCAACAAAGGTGTAATAGTTGATGGCGTCCCCAGAAACATGGTTACCGCTCAACAAGCAACTTATAAGAAAGAAGACACATAAGCTACATATTCAATACCACAATAGTTTTTAAGGCTATTTTCCCATGAGCTATGTATTGCAAAGACAAGGAATGAAATTTTAAAGGTAGCACTCAAGTTATTTACTTTGGAATGGCAGAGAAATACCACGTAGTAGGTAGGTATGGTGGACACAAATCGCATAGTTTTTGGCTCAAGGATTTGGATGCACGAGAAGAATTCCCTCTCAGTACAAGGCTTTGGCTAGCAAGGTTGTTTGAAGCAAACACAAGTATGAAACGGTACAGCAAAACTTACATAAGAACATATTGCAAGCATTATAAGACTCTACACTGTCTCCTTGTTGTTCGAACACTTCACCAGAAAATATCTAGACTTTAGAGAGACCAATCATGCAAACCAAATTTCAACAAGCTCTATGGTAGTTCTTCATTAATAGGTACAAAGTACATGATGCAAGAGCTTAAACATGATCTATTTGAGCACAACAATTTCCAAGTATCAAATTATTCAAGACATTATACCAATTACCACATGAAGCATTTTCTGTTTCCAACCATATAACAATGAACGAAGCAGTTTCAACCTTCGCCATGAACATTAAAAGTAAAGCTAAGAACACCAGTGTTCATATGAACGAGCGGAGCGTGTCTCTCTCCCACACAAGGAATGCTAGGATCCGATTTTATTCAAACAAAAACAAAAACAAAAATATACAGACGCTCCAAGTAAAGCACATAAGATGTGACGGAATAAAAATATAGTTTCACTAGAGGTGACCTGATAAGTTGTCGATGAAGAAGGGGATGCCTTGGGCATCCCCAAGCTTAGATGCTTGAGTCTTCTTGAAATATGCAGGGATGAACCGCGGGGGCATCCCCGAGCTTAGACTTTTCACTCTTCTTGATCATATTGTATCATCCTCCTCTCTTGATCCTTGAAAACTTCCTCCACACCAAACTCAAAACAAACTCATTAGAGGGTTAGTGCATAATCAAAAATTCACATATTCAGAGGTGACATAATCATTGTTAACACTTCTGGACATTGCACAAAGCTACTGAAAGTTAATGGAACAAAGAAATCCATTCAACATAGCAAAAGAGGCAATGCGAAACAAAAGGCAGAATCTGTCAAAACAGAACAGTCCGTAAAGACGGATTTTTCAGGGGCACTTAACTTGCTCAGATGAAAAATCTCAAATTGAATGAAAGTTGCGTACATATCTGAGGATCACACACGTAAATTGGAAGATTTTTAAGAGTTACCTACAGAGAGGTCTACTCAAATTCGTGACAGCAAGAAATCTGTTTCTGCGCAGTAATCCAAATCTAGTATTAACCTTACTATCAAAGACTTTACTTGGCACAACAATGCAATAAAATAAAGATAAGGAGAGGTTGCTACAGTAGTAACAACTTCCAAGACTCAAATATAAAACAAAAGTGCAGAAGTAAAATAATGGGTTGTCTCCCATAAGCGCTTTTCTTTAACGCCTTTCAGCTAGGCGCAGAAAGTGTGAATCAAGTATTATCAAGAGATGAAGCATTAACATCATAACTTTCACAATTTGTCACAATAGGTGTCTTAGATGCTCCATCATCCATAGTGGTACTAAGGGCTTTGTCAATTTTAGGCCTATAATAATTCTTTGGCTTAGGCACTTTAGAGACATACATGAATTTTTGCTCCTTACCCACATAAGCTTTCTCCTTAAACTTAAGAGAAGAAAAAGTTGAACCCAAGGTTCCCATAGCTTCTTCAAGTTCATTAATCCTATGGGTTTTATTATCATGAGTAGCACAAGTTTCTAAAATGGCAATTCTCTTATTAATTCCACTTAGAGATTTATCAAGTTTATCAGTGTTATCAAGTAATATTCCAAATTTAGTCTCAACACTTGGAAGATTTTTCTCTATGGCCTCCAACTTTTTCATGACATCTTCAAGAGAGATTTCAATTTTAGCTTCATTAACAGGTGGTATTCCAACTAGACTCTCAATAATGCAACTGACTTCTAAAGCAGGAGTGCCTAGGAAATTACCTCCCGCAAGAGTATCAAGAACATACCTATTCCAGCTAGAGATACCAACATAAAAGTTCCTAAGTAGGATAATAGTGGAGTGTTTCTTAGTGCACCTATGATGAGCATCACTAATTCTATACCAAGCATCTTTAAAACATTCTCCCCCTTGTTGCTTAAACGAACGAACTTCAACTTCAGGATTACTCATTTTTAGCAATAGTAAATAAAGCAAACTAAATAAAGTAAATGCAAGTAACTAATTTTTTGTGTTTTCAATATAAAGAACGCAAACAAGACAGTAAATAAAATAAAGCAAGTAACTAATTTTTTTGTATTTTTTTGATATAGAGAAAGCAAACAAAGCAGTAAATAAAGTAAAGTAAAGCAAGACAAAAACAAAGTAAAGAGATTGGATGTGGGAGACTCCCCTTGCAGCGTGTCTTGATCTCCCCGGCAACGGCGCCAGACAAATTGCTTGATGGCGCGTGAGACACACGTCTGTTGGGAACGCCAAGAGGAAGGTGTGATGCGTACAGCAGCAAGTTTTCCCTCAGTAAGAAACCAAGGTTATCGAACCAGTAGGAGATGAAGGCCACGTGAAGGTTGTTGGCGGAGGAGTGTAGTGCGGCGCAACACCGGGGATTCCGGCGCCAACGTGGAACCTGCACAACACAATCAAAATACTTTGCCCCAACTTAACAGTGAGGTTGTCAATCTCACCGGCTTGCTGTAAACAAAGGATTAAACGTATAGTGTGGAAAATAATGTTTGTTTGCGAAGAACAACAAAGAACAGAGTTTGCAGTAGATTGTATTTCAGATGTAAAAGAATGGACCGGGGTCCACAGTTCACTAGTGGTGTCTCTCCGATAAGAAATAGCATGTTGGGTGAACAAATTACAGTTGGGCAATTGACAATTAGAGAGGGCATAACAATGCACATACATATCACGATGACTAATATGAGATTTAATCAGGGCATTACGACAAAGTACATAGACCGCTATCCAGCGTGCATCTATGCCTAAAAAGTCCACCTTCGGGTTAGCATCCGCACCCCTTCCGGTATTAAGTTGCAAACAACGAGACAATTGCATTAAGTATGGTGCGTAATGTAATCAACACAAATATCCTTAGACAAAGCATTGATGTTTTATCCCTAGTGGCAACAAGCACATCCACAACCTTAGAACTTTCTGTCACTCGTCCCGGATTCAATGGAGGCATGAACCCACTATCGAGCATAAATACTCCCTCTTGGAGTCACAAGTATCAACTTGGCCAGAGCCTCTACTAGCAACGGAGAGCATGCAAGAACATAAACAACACATATATGATAGATCAATAATCAACTTGACATTGTATTCCATATTCATCGGATCCCAACAAACACAACATATAACATTACAAATAGATGATCTTGATCATGATAGGCAGCTCACAAGATCTAACATGATAGCACAAGAGGAGAAGACAACCATCTAGCTACTGCTATGGACCCATAGTCCAAGGATGAACTACTCACACATCAGTCCGGAGGCGATCATGGTGATGTAGAGTCCTCCGGGAGATGATTCCCCTCTCCGACAGGGTGCCGGAGGCGATCTCCTGAATCCCCCGAGATGGGATTGGCGGCGGCAGCGTTGTAATATCCCAGGTATTGGGGTTACAAAAATAGAGGAAACAGGTGTGTGCATTGCATTCATGCATAGAAAATCCGGGGAATTTTCGCGCTTTAAAGTAAAACAGTCACAAGAATGGCGAAGTTTCACTTGACCTTGGTGGAATTGAAGTAGCTCATCAAGTCAAGCGCTATAAACCTCAATGTGACTTGGTTAAAACCTTGTTTTGGGTAGAGATAATTTGATCTAATGGGTTAGATCAAATGGAACTAAAATCAACACAACAACATATTAATCGAGGATCAACTACTTGATCTTATTAAAGATCATAACATGGTATTCCTTGCCATAACATATGAACATCCATTTAATTGGAAATCAAGTAACAAGAAATGGTGAAACTATTCTTGACTTATCTTTTCCCTGTCATAAACTAATACATGATCCTACCATGAAACTCATGGTATTCACTCTAATTTATTCTTGGAAACATAATAAGGAGATCAACTCTAGAAATATATATTCTTCTCTATTCCAAATTAAAATACATCAAACCTAGAGAGGTGAGAGTTCTATATTACTTATTAGAGAAGTAATGACAAACTTTGAGCTAAACCTTGGATATATATTCATATGATCACAACATCATCTTTAAGAAGAACCCTAGGATATTATTTAATACATTACCTAGAGAGAGAAACCAATTATGTGAAACATAGATATTCATGAGCACATTAATCTCTATGGAGCCTAACTAAAGTTAGTACTAAAATCCTTCCCAATTGAGAGAGACCATTCATACCAATTCTAGCTTAACTTATTTATAAACAAAGGAACAACCTTTGAACTAAAGTATTAGGTTGTAAACCATTTTCCTTGGAGTGGTGAGATAACCTAATATCACATGGAATCAAACCATATCCATGATTTGATAAAGTAAGGAGGAGATTAATTCCACCAAGATAGCCAAGTGGAGTTTTAGACTAGATACCAATTGAGATCTTGTGAATACACCATAAAACCTATAACAATTATTCCTATGAAAGAGAGCTCAAGCTATGGTGCTACACTCAAGTTAGTTGAGGCAACACTTGAATTTGAGGGAGAGAACTACCCATATACCCAGATGAGTATATCAACATTGCTTAAGTAAAACCCTAACAGAATATCTCAGGTATTCTCCTAGGATATAGATTATTGAGGCAACCATAACCATGTCCATTCAAGAAACTACAAAAGAAGTTCTATACCCTAGTTGATCAAGACAATACTTAATCTTGGGAGTGAGAAACGTAATTCTTGAGAGATAACTTAGGAAGCCTAACCTTGATCATTATAAATTAAGTAGTGATCATAAACAGAATCCTACCACATTTGCATTCCACTTATTCTTCACCTAAGAAACATAAGAAAACCTTAGAGTAAAACTCTATACTTAATATGGTGAGAAACCATACATCCATATGACCAAAGTTAACTATAAAAAGAACTATAACCAATGTAGACACTTTAATGATAAATTGAGGATAATAATAGAAGTTAATTGGTAGAAGATAAAACCAAATCCCAAATCCTTAGTAATTAAAGGAGCACATGAAATATTAAGCAAGTAACCATCTTATCTTGGTTGGGGGAGACTAAACCCTACCAAATACATTATGGTGCCATCTCATTCCTAGAATCTAGAATTATATCTCAACCCTAGTTTGTACATCATTTGGGTGATCACAACTAAAACCTAAACCCCACTTAAGTTTAAACCATGTGTTAATAGGTAAAGAGCATGTAAACCCTAATGGTTCATTAACCAAATTCCATGCTTCAATTATAAGACAAAAGAGCCACCTAATGCTAAGTCCTTTAATTAAACCCCTGTGTGGTTAACAACCATTTAACTTTGTAACCAAGATAAATCATGATGGAAACAATACCTACTTAGATAATTTCAAATAATGATAGTATTAACCTTAATAAGAAGGGTTATGATAGAAACTATAAAAAACCCTCATACATTGGAGCTCACATAAAATCATGTGCAATTGACCAATTCCTCCAATATACAATCAAGACCTAATAATAACTTCCAAAACAATTGGAAGGGGAATAACCAACTCTAATTATTCAACAGGGAATTATATCATAAATAAGAAAGGAAATTAAAATTAATACCTAAATTCTTGTCTAATTAAAAAATTGTAGCAAGGCCACATATATCTCTTAATATTCAAGAACAATGTGGTAATATAATGATTTTCTTAGCAGTCCTCATAAAATTTCAGTTATCAAACACCTGCAAAATAGAAAAAGATTCAAATTTGAATTTAAAACAGAATACAAATTAGAAAAGGAAAACAGGAAATAAAAACAGAAATAGAAAAAGAAAAGAGAGGAGAAAATCTCACCTGTACCTCACCTGGACGTGCAGCCCGCGGAGCAGCCCACCAAGCAGCCCACAAAGCCGACCCCATTGAGCCCAATACCGAATCGGTAGCCACGATAGGAAGACAAACGTCTTCTTCCTCTGCTCCGAGCTCGACACCACGGCGAAGTTGGTCGCCACGTCCTCGTCGTCGATAAGATCAAACCCGGACGCCAGCAACCATCCCAGAGCCGAGGTGAATGCCATTGGCATCCGAGGCTAGGCGGTGCGCTGAGATTCACGCCCCAAAGACCCTGCCGACATCGTCGTGTATCTGAGCCGGCCACCGTGGTCGTGCCGTCGTTCCTGACCATCCCACGCCCTATAAAATCACCAGGTGGATCTCCGTGATGCCTTGTTCACCTCTGCCAACCCATCCTCTCTCAATTCCTCTCCATCTTTCGCCATTCCCACTTACTGGCCGCCGGAGTCGAGGAAGGATCCGACGACTGGAGCCATCCCAGCGACCGAGAGGAGGTCGAGGAGGTGCGCCTCAACGAGGATAGCAACCTGGCGGAGCAGAGAATCCAGGGGAGCTAGGAGGAGGGCTAATTTCGAGGTTCCCTTCTGCTCGGGTTCACCGGCAATCTCAAGAGCACCGTCGTCTCCGACCACGCTGACCATCTGGAAAGAACCATGGTGAGCTAGCGCTTCACCCAAGCTATCTATTGCATCCTTGCGCGTCCTGTAGCTCAAATTTGGGAGTTGGCCGGAGCCCGCCGCCGCAGTTGGTGGTCACCGGCGATGTTCCGGTGATCCCCTGCGAAGAACATGACCACCATCGTAACCAGTGAGCCGAGGGGGTTCGAGTAGTTCTAGTGTCGCATGTCGGGGTGCCGTAAATCGGCGGCGCCGCCGCACGCTGACTCGCCGGCGTTTAGACGCCGGTAAGGTCAAATGCCGGTTAATATTGCCCAGTCACCGCTTGCGTGGCAGCCTACATGGCACTGGCCCCACGGGTTAGTGTCTGGCGCTAGGGTCTGCCACAGTACCAAACGATTTGTCCATTTATTTTAAATTACAGAAAATTGCTAAAACTTTGCAGATTTATATAAAATTCATTATAACTCAGAAAAATATAAATGAGATATCAAAATTCTTATAAAAATAAACTCTATCCAATAAAAATATAATATGAAGTTTTTATTTTTAATAAAAATTTAATTGTTTAATAATTGTTATTTAAGCATTTCCTTTATTCTTAATTGAATTAAAATTCAATAATTAGGAAAATTTTCCAAATTAAATAAAACCAGTAAATAAATAAAGAAAACATTAAAACTAATTTTCTTTATTTATTCATTTTGTTAAATCCTTATTAGAAGGATTTAAACCCTAACTAATAATTACCTTAATTATTAATTCATTAAAAACAATAAAATGTCCAATCCAATATTATTTTTATTTCAAAGTTATTAATAACTTCAACTTGATAACGAAATTAGTAATCATAGAATTATATAGTAAATAGCAAACCCTAATTCCATATTGAATGATATTACAACCCCATCATTCTATGTGGAACCCTAAAACCCTAATTCAATTATACACCATACCCTAGCTCCATTAGTCAATAGGAACCCTAAATGGTTCTAACCTAAAACCTAGGTTAGAACATGTGATCATGATACTTGATTTCATTCATAGCTCCATGGTAGCAACTAAACAATTGCCAAGTCTTCATAAAATAATAGAGACCCATCTCTAATACATTGGTATTACCTGTGCCCATGCTTAGCTAATCAAATAGGACCAACCCTAGTTCCTATCTTCAGAAACACCAAACTTAGTTATCCATGCTTAGCATCACACCAATGTGATGAACCTCAGGAACAACTATGCCAAATCTTGAGCATTACCTAACCATATTCCACTAATCCCTACCAGTGTTGGATACTTATCAACCATCCTATTTAGGAGCCAATTATTCCTTACTTAATAGAACCAACAGTAAAACCTAGACCACCTCAACCCTAATTGATATACTTCTTATTATTTAAGAAGTATGTTCTTCAAAAGTTATTCTTTTGAAATAAATAGAGAGTGCTCATCAACCCTACCTAATATGACCTATAAACCCTAGCCAGCTATCACCAACAAGGTATACCAACCTTGATAGCACCCATGTTTAATAAATTACCTAAGATATGCTTCCAACCTTGTTAGGATCCATCTAATATCTACTCAAGAACTAGTTAAAACCATAGTAAACCATAGAACCCCACAAACCCAATTATCATACTTGCTCTTTATTAAAAAACATGTTCTTCAAAAGTTATTCTTTTGAAGTATATGATAATTAATCATTAACCATGCCATATAGTGCTAAAACCAACCACTATTCATGACATGTTAAGATTATACCAAATGTTATTGTTGTGTGCTATTAGTATTATTGTATTGATATATTGCAGCACCTGTTTATGATACCAAGCAACCAATCCTTAATAAGAACCTTGTTTGTGAATCACTCTAAAAGTGCAACACACCCTAAGCAAATCATAACAACTCACTAATCCTAAATCATCGGGGTTAGGTCACGCTTAGAGCGATTGCATCTCATACCTATGCATTGTTGCATCCTTGCAATCTTTTAAACATCGTCCTTACCGGACGATGATGCTATTTCAGAATTTGGAGTTATTCCGTATCGAAGACCTTGCCTGCATAATCTTGCAGTCAAGAAAGGCAAGTTCATCGCTTGCTCATGTCATTTGAGTATTTTTACCAAATTACTTGCAAAGTACTATGTTTATCACTACTGCATAAAAAAGCAAAACCACTATTTTCATAACTATGAATATGACTAAGTGGTGGGCAATGGAACCATGGATTGTGTTGATATGGTGGAGGTTCCATTGCAAGGGTTTATATCCATCTAGGATTAAACAAAGAATGTCGTCCAGTGATTCTTGTGCCGTAATACCCGTGTTAACCATAAGATCTGGAGTGGGACGGAATAGTCAATCGTATTTCCACCTCTTGTACATCAACGGACGCGCTTTACCGTAGAACACTTGTATTCCAAGGGGGCAAGCGGTAGGCTGGGGAAGCCTTAAGTCCCCACGGCAGAGACCGTAGTACACTTGTCGCCCGAGGATCAGGTTGTAGGGTGGGGGTCCCAACAAAGTCCCCACGGTATTGCGGTCTATGAGGGGTTGCAGCTACCGGCGAAGGAGTTTATGGTATGAGCCCAGAACTGTTGTCGTGGTCGGGGTCCACCCTAACATGGGAATAATGGGACCGGCGAGGACCCATGGTCGGGGCATGCAACAAAGGGTGGGTGTATGAGGTAGCGGAGGAATATGATTGGCTATGACCTTATACCGGGCCTCATACCAAAGGAAGTGTGGACGGGTCATTCCCGGTTGGCACCAAGGTTAAGATCTCTTATGGGTAAAGCAACACACCTCTGCAGAGTGTAAAGAACCGTGACCTGTCACCGCTCGTTCCGGGATATGGAACTGCGAACGCTGCCGGAAAGGAACTCCATGAAGTTCTAGTAAACTGGTGAAGGTTGACGGACATAGTTCTTCTGAATAAAAGCAACCTTTTGAAGAAATGATTATGAAAACCTGCATTGGTATTATACTTTCTGGTCTAATGCCGTAGTTAGTGCATTAAACACCTCTTTCCTATAATGAACTTTTTGAGTACGCTCGTACTCATCCCACTCTTAAATCCCCTGCTTAGATATGGAGGCATCGGAGGAGGATCTACAGTGCAACTCGAAGGCCGAGGAGTCAATAACTTCTTCAAGGGACATGATCTGTCAGAAGAGTCAGATACCATATACAACATGGAGAAAACCTAGTTTAGCCATAGAATGGAACTAGCTTCCTAAACTTAGCTCCTATTTAGCTAGAATCTATTCATAGCCTCTATAGCTAGTTAAATACTCTACAAATAGAGTTCGTGTTAAGATTAGACTACGAGTCGTTCTTCTCGAGTTTATTTGCAGTTTTACCTCATTGTAAAGTAGGAGGCTATGATGATCTTATGTAACAGAGTCTGTGTGTTATTCTATAGACATGCCTTGGACCCGCATATGTTTCTGTTGTACCACTCTGAGCGATATAATACTAGTGGAACGGTGTTTCATTGGTGTTATATCAGACTTGCATACTACACCATGTAGTGGTATGCCGGGTCACCACAGTTGGTATCAGAGCAAATGCTTTGACCCTAGGATTAAAAACCCTTTAAAGGAGACCTATAGGATTGGTAGTGTCTATAGGAAGTTGTCTTAGTTAAACCAAATACTTCTTATGACTTGAGATGGATATTCACTTGAGAATAATCATGACACACTTGAGTCAACCTTTTTACCTATCTTTCCTAAGTAAAGTTAGATAGCCAATCCCAAGTATGTAGAACACCATTAAGTCCTTCAAACAATAGATGAGCATATCACAGTTGGTATACAATACATGGTAGTCCAAAGAGAGGATACAACCATAAGGAAGATATCCTATTGGAAGATGTGTACCAACACATGTTATGGTTAAGTAAGAGTTATTCAGACCTGTAATATGAACGATATCATGTGATAAAGATAAATATATTAGGAAGATATATCCTACTAGAAGGTGTATACCAAGACAAGTAATAGGGTAAGTAAAATTTATCTAAACTTGTGAAACAATTGATAGTAAGTGATACAAACAAGTGATATGAGGTAGTATAGACCATGACGAGTCAATCATGGGAAATAAGGAAGAGTGATAGGAATACAATAGGTCTACTTATATGGTAGAGTTACTAATCATATATGATTCACCTGAGAATCATTATGTGATGGAATAGAACATCATAAACATTTAGGAGGAAAACAATAAGAAACCAGACAATAGTGCAAGAACTGTGTTCCTAAAATATGGGAAGTGTGCCAAGCACATCATGACCATATGCTTATGGTAGAAACGCTTAGAAGTATAGGAACTATATCCTAATAAATATGTATTTAGAGTAACCATATTAGAACTAGTGGTATCATACAAAATAGTCCTCAATTGCACTTATATATGGTATAATACTTTGTTAGTAATTCCAAACAAAATTAGGTTAACCTTAACTATCCTAGACCACTATGTTTCAAGTTTATCTCATTGCAAATGTGCAAATAAGGTAAAGGTTGAGACAAATAGTAGAATCCCATATATTCGTGCTAAGTATCACGATATAAACCTATATTATGTGGTGTTATATCTTACACATCTCAGCCCGATGTCTAGAGATGTCTTACTCAACAATCATACTCAGGCTTATGATGGTGTGTATTATAAACACAAAGCTGAATCTTCTTGGATTTTATTGGAATTTCATTGTTTGACTAGATCCATACATAAAGTTTGACTTTGATATGAAAATGCATGTTGCAATATCCAGTTCTTACTTGATGATATAGATCTAGAGGGCAATGGTATTCGTGTGAGGAAGTGACGAATTCTGAACATTTTGAAGACAAGATGAAGATTCATCAGAAGAAGGATGTAAAATTGTGGGAAGCAACCACAATACTCTGAAGGAAGTGCCAATCAAAATTCATGCTTTACCTCAACAGAGAAGTACTTTAGTACATAAGAAGCATGAAGGTGAGAAATATGGTGAATTTGGAGAAGTAGAAGTAGAACCATAGTCATTATGGAAGAGGGAATGCATGGGAAATCACTTGGATACTATATTCATAGTGGTTTTCTTGCAAAATAAACCCTAAAGGAAGGAAGATGACATATGAAACCATAGCAGATATAAGAAGACCACAGTTGATAACAGAAGACCACAGTTGGTATAGGATCAATACTGCGAGACAAAGTAGAGAATATCTCGTCCAGTTGATCAGAACCTATAATAGAATCCATTTTTTTAAGATAACAAATAGCCACATTTGGTATCAAGTAGTCCATAATTGGATTATTCGTACCAAGAAATTGTGAACAAATAAAAGTTTGTCAGCCAAATAACAATGACCTATAATCATTTAGTCGAAGGATTCACGTCGGATGTCCACAAATTGAGTGGATATACCACAAACATTCTTCGCAAGACCTTAGAAGAAGTACGAACCATAAGTTAGACCTAGACCAAAATTCTAACCATAAGTCCAATGGTTGGAAGAAAAGTAGTTGAAGGACATAAGAAAACTCTAAGGGGTAGAGTAAAGATTGAGTTGGATGTACAATGACTCAATACTTTAAGCTAGATAGAAGCAGAAGGTCTGAACTGAGAGGAAGTTCAATCTTATTTTTATAGGATTATTGAACATTACTTCAGAAGGATGTCAGACCAGAAGCCGAGGTTCATACCTCGAGGAAGTAATAATTGGATTATCACTTGAGCAAGTGAGTAATATTTACTCATAAGTACTTAAGTTCAAGTCAGCTTATGCTAATGAAGTTGGAAAAAGAAAATACCGTAGACCCAATACAGCTCAAAAAGGCCAAAGACCGAAGAAGATTGAACATACCAATACCAAAGACTAATAGAATGATTCCTTTCATGGAACCTAAATACCCCAAAATAGTTATAAGTATCAACCATAAACTAGGATGGGATGGACTGAATGAGTCAAATCCATTCTTAGGGAAATAAATACTCAAGACTATTTCCATGGTAAGTACCTTACCAAGTATCATTATTGCAGTTTTGGTAGTAAGGGAAAACAAAGAACTATTTTACCAATTAGGAGTATGTTATCCACTTAGTCTTCAGTTAAGACTAGCAGCACCAGAAGAAGTCCCAATCATTGAATCTGCAATGAGAAAGGAAACAAGACTATAATAATGAAAGAAATCATGGCATTGAAGTAAGAAGCCATGACTCGGAGACAGACACTATTGGATTCCAGGAACAATCTGGACAAGGGATATATTCAAATATATCCAACAAGATCAATACGGAATTCGAGAAAAGATGTAGTCGGCACAAGTCAGATCCACACTTCGGAAACATGAGAGAGTTCAAACTTCGAGGACGAAGTTTAGTTTAAGGGGTAGAGACTGTAATATCCCAGGTATTGGGGTTACAAAAATAGAGGAAACAGATGTGTGCATTGCATTCATGCATAGAAAATCCGGGGAATCTTCGCGCTTTAAAGTAAAACAGTCACAGTAGCTGAAGTTTCACTTGACCTTGGTGGAATTGAAGTAGCTCATCAAGTCAAGCGCTATAAACCTCAATGTGACTTGGTTAAAACCTTGTTTTGGGTAGAGATAATTTGATCTAATGGGTTAGATCAAATGGAACTAAAATCAACACAACAACATATTAATCAAGGATCAACTACTTGATCTTATTAAAGATCATAACATGGTATTCCTTGCCATAACATATGAACATCCATTTAATTGGAAATCAAGTAACAAGAAATGGTGAAACTATTCTTGACTTATCTTTTCCCTGTCTTAAACTAATACATGATCCTACCATGAAACTCATGGTATTCACTCTAATTTATTCTTGGAAACATAATAAGGAGATCAACTCTAGAAATATATATTCTTCTCTATTCCAAATTAAAATACATCAAACCTAGAGAGGTGAGAGTTCTATATTACTTATTAGAGAAGTAATGACAAACTTTGAGCTAAACCTTGGATATATATTCATATGATCACAACATCATCTTTAAGAAGAACCCTAGGATATTATTTAATACATTACCTAGAGAGAGAAACCAATTATGTGAAACATAGATATTCATGAGCACATTAATCTCTATGGAGCCTAACTAAAGTTAGTACTAAAATCCTTCCCGACTGAGAGAGACCATTCATACCAATTCTAGCTTAACTTATTTATAAACAAAGGAACAACCTTTGAACTAAAGTATTAGGTTGTAAACCATTTTCCTTGGAGTGGTGAGATAACCTAATATCACATGGAATCAAACCATATCCATGATTTGATAAAGTAAGGAGGAGATTAATTCCACCAAGATAGCCAAGTGGAGTTTTAGACTAGATACCAATTGAGATCTTGTGAATACACCATAAAACCTATAACAATTATTCCTATGAAAGAGAGCTCAAGCTATGGTGCTACACTCAAGTTAGTTGAGGCAACACTTGAATTTGAGGGAGAGAACTGCCCATATACCCAGATGAGTATATCAACATTGCTTAAGTAAAACCCTAACAGAATATCTCAGGTATTCTCCTGGGATATAGATTATTGAGGCAACCATAACCATGTCCATTCAAGAAACTACAAAAGAAGTTCTATACCCTAGTTGATGAAGACAATACTTAATCTTGGGAGTGAGAAACCTAATTCTTGAGAGATAACTTAGGAAGCCTAACCTTGATCATTATAAATTAAGTAGTGATCATAAACAGAATCCTACCACATTTGCATTCCACTTATTCTTCACCTAAGAAACATAAGAAAACCTTAGAGTAAAACTCTATACTTAATATGGTGAGAAACCATATATCCATAGGACCAAAGTTAACTATAAAAAGAACTATAACCAATGTAGACACTTTAATGATAAAATGAGGATAATAATAGAAGTTAATTGGCAGAAGATAAAACCAATTCCCAAATCCTTAGTAATTAAAGGAGCACATGAAATATTAAGCAAGTAACCATCTTATCTCTGTTGGGGGAGACTAAACCCTACCAAATAAATTATGGTGCCATCTCATTCCTACAATCTAGAATTATATCTCAACCCTAGTTTGTACATCATTTGGGTGATCACAACTAAAACCTAAACCCCACTTAAGTTTAAACCATGTGTTAATAGGTAAAGAGCATGTGAACCCTAATGGTTCATTAACCAAATTCCATGCTTCAATTATAAGACAAAAGAGCCACCTAATGCTAAGTCCTTTAATTAAACCCCGTGTGGTTAACAACCATTTAACTTTGTAACCAAGATAAATCATGATGGAAACAATACCTACTTAGATAATTTCAAATAATGATAGTATTAACCTTAATAAGAAGGGTTATGATAGAAACTATAAAAAAAACCTCATACATTGGAGCTCACATAAAATCATGTGCAATTGACCAATTCCTCCAATATACAATCAAGACCTAATAATAACTTCCAAAACAATTGGAAGGGGAATAACCAACTCTAATTATTCAACAGGGAATTATATCATAAATAAGAAAGGAAATTAAAATTAATACCTAAATTCTTGTCTAATTAAAAAATTGTAGCAAGGCCACATATATCTATTAATATTCAAGAACAATGTGGTAATATAATGATTTTCTTAGCAGTCCTCATAAAATTTCAGTTATCAAACACCTGCAAAATAGAAAAAGATTCAAATTTGAATTTAAAACAGAATACAAATTAGAAAAGGAAAACAGAAAATAAAAACAGAAATAGAAAAAGAAAAGAGAGGAGAAAATCTCACTTGTACCTCACCTGAACGTGCAGCCCGCGGAGCAGCCCACCAAGAAGCCCACAAAGCCGACCCCATTGAGCCCAATACCGAATCGGTACCCACGATAGGAAGACAAACGTCTTCTTCCTCTGCTCCGAGCTCGACACCACGGCAAAGTCGGTCGCCACGTCCTCGTCGTCGTTAAGATCAAACCCGGACGCCAGCAACCATCCCAGAGCCGAGGTGAATGCCATTGGCATCCGAGGCTAGCCGGTGCGCCGAGATTCACGCCCCAAAGACCCTGCCGACATCGTCGTGTATCTGAGCCGGCCACCGTGGTCGTGTCGTCGTTCCCGACCATCCCACGCCCTATAAAATCACCAGGTGGATCTCCGTGATGCCTTGTTCACCTCTGCCAACCCATCCTCTCTCAATTCCTCTCCATCTTTCGCCATTCCCACTTACTGGCCGTCGGAGTCGAGGAAGGATCTGACGACTGGAGCCATCCCAGCGACCGAGAGGAGGTCGAGGAGGTGCGCCTCGACGAGGATAGCAACCTGGCGGAGCAGAGAATCCAGTGGAGCTAGGAGGAGGGCTAATTTTAGGTTCCCTTCTGCTCGGGTTCACCGGCAATCTCAAGAGCACCGTCGTCTCCGACCTTCCCCGACCACGCTGACCATCTGGAAAGAACCATGGTGAGCTAGCGCTTCACCCAAGCTATCTATTGCATCCTTGCGCGTCCTGTAGCTCAAATTTGGGAGTTGGCCGGAGCCCGCCGCCGCAGTTGGTGGTCGCCGGCGATGTTCCGGTGATCCCCTGTGAAAAACATGACCACCATCGTAACCAGTGAGCCGAGGGGGTTCGAGTAGTTCTAGTGTCGCATGCCGGGGTGCCGTAAATCGGCGGCGCCGCCGCACGCTGACTCGCCGGCGTTTAGACGCCGGTAAGGTCAAATGCCGGTCAATATTGCTCAGTCACCGCTTGCGTGGAAGCCTACGTGGCACTGGCCCCGCGGGTCAGTGTCTGGCGCTAGGGTCTGCCACAGTACCAAACGATTTGTCCATTTATTTTAAATTACAGAAAATTGCTAAAACTTTGCAGATTTATATAAAATTCATTATAACTCAGAAAAATATAAATGATATATCAAAATTCTTATAAAAATAAACTCTATCCAATAAAAATATAATATGAAATTTTTATTTTTAATAAAAATTTAATTGTTTAATAATTGTTATTTAAGCATTTCCTTTATTCTTAATTGAATTAAAATTCAATAATTAGGAAAATTTTCCAAATTAAATAAAACCAGTAAATAAATAAAGAAAACATTAAAACTAATTTTCTTTATTTATTCATTTTGTTAAATCCTTATTAGAAGGATTTAAACCCTAACTAATAATTACCTTAATTATTAATTCATTAAAAACAATAAAATGTCCAATCCAATATTATTTTTATTTCAAAGTTATTAATAAATTCAACTTGATAATGAACTTAGTAATCATATAATTATATAGTAAATAGCAAACCCTAATTCCATATTGAATGATATTACAACCCCATCATTCTATGTGGAACCCTAAAACCCTAATTCAATTATACACCATACCCTAGCTCCATTAGTCAATAGGAACCCTAAATGGTTCTAACCTAAAACCTAGGTTAGAACATGTGATCATGATACTTGATTTCATTCATAGCTCCATGGTAGCAACTAAACAATTGCCAAGTCTTCATAAAATAATAGAGACCCATCTCTAATACATTGGTATTACCTGTGCCCATGCTTAGCTAATCATATAGGACCAACCCTAGTTCCTATCTTCAGAAACACCAAACTTAGTTATCCATGCTTAGCATCAGACCAATGTGATGAACCTCAGGAACAACTATGCCAAATCTTGAGCATTACCTAACCATATTCCACTAAACCCTACCAGTGTTGGATACTTATCAACCATCCTATTTAGGAGCCAATTATTCCTTACTTAATAGAACCAACAAGTAAAACCTAGACCACCTCAACCCTAATTGATATACTTCTTATTATTTAAGAAGTATGTTCTTCAAAAGTTATTCTTTTGAAATAAATAGAGAGTGCTCATCAACCCTACCTAATATGACCTATAAACCCTAGCCAGCTATCACCAACAAGGTATACCAACCTTGATAGCACCCATGTTTAATAAATTACCTAAGATATGTTTCCAACCTTGTTAGGATCTATCTAATATCTACTCAAGAACTAGTTAAAACCATAGTAAACCGTAGAACCCCACAAACCCAATTATCATACTTGCTCTTTATTAAAGAACATGTTCTTCAAAAGTTATTCTTTTGAAGTATATGATAATTAATCATTAACCATGCCATATAGTGCTAAAACCAACCACTATTCATGACATATTAAGATTATACCAAATGTTATTGTTGAGTGCTATTAGTATTATTGTATTGATATATTGCAGCACCTGTTTATGATACCAAGCAACCAATCCTTAATAAGAACCTTGTTTGTGAATCACTCTAAAAGTGCAACACACCCTAAGCAAATCATAACAACTCACTAATCCTAAATCATCGGGGTTAGGTCACGCTTAGAGCGATTGCATCTCATACCTATGCATTGTTGCATCCTTGCAATCTTTTAAACATCGTCCTTACCGGACGATGATGCTATTTTAGAATTTGGAGTTATTGCGTATAGAAGACTGTCGTCGTGGGAAACAGACAGATTCCATAGGATGGCTTAAGTTGGGGCCGAATGGACGCTAGAGGATTCGGGGGAGGGTTTGCGATTAGATGGGATGAACTTCCGGATGCTTTCCTCAAGAACTTAGCCAAGGCTAGAGGTAGAAGAAGAAAGACACAAGGAAGAACTCGCTCTAGATCATCTTCTTTATTGATCTCCACAGGTTACAAGTTTCTGAGTACAAGGGCTCACTTATGCGTACGTACATGCGTCCCTGAGGAGAGGGCTACCCCCTATCCTTATATAGGGGAGAGAGTGGCTTACAGGGGAAGAAACCCTAATGGCATCTTTGACTAGACAAACTACTTTACAAAGTTACTTTAATCATAGATGACACCGGGGTCTTCTTTAATCAGGGAGGCTGACGTCCTCCGGCTTCTTTCATCGTCATCCTCTTCTTTATCGTCAGGCCTTCGTTTAAAGCTACTTTGCTTAGCTCATCTTTGTCTTCTAGCTCTGGAGAGAATCTTTGACCAGTCCTGTCGACGTGCTACAGTGTACTTCTTACCGGTAGCCCGGTGTCTTTTCTATCCGGTTCCGGTATACCCTTTCTGGGGATACCGGCTTAGTTTCATTTAGCCAAATTCTTAACCTCGTGCTCCGGTGTAAACATTAAACCGGTATTTTGATGGCCTAAACCATCCGGTTTTGGCATGCCTTTGGCATACCGGGGGTCATCCCCCCAACATTAGTCCCCGAAGCTGGTATAGTCCGGTGGATCCTATCCGACGGACCATGCCAGGTTCTTAAGGTACCGGTTTAATCTTTTCGGCAGTGAACTTAGGTCTCCGGCATCTTTGCCGGACTTACTTCTTTCCCTCTTTTCAAAGTGCCTCCGGTATCTTATTCCCCGGCACCTTAGACATTAACTCTCTCCTCGGCGAATTCGAGAATTTCTCGGGTACGGTGCTCGTCGGTGACATGCGCACTGTGTCTGACGCGCCAGTGTCAGAGGTCACTTCCCTTCGGCTTCTGCGCCAGCATTTATGGCGCCACACCGGATCCTCGTGGCCGTTTTGGATCCGTGTGGCCTCCCTGTGGCTTGTTATTTTCCGCACGTGTATCTGCGTGCCACGTGGCGGCCCACGAGGCGAACCGCCGCGGCCCGACGGTTTTCGCCCACTTCGTCTTCTCTCTATATAAGGGCGGAGCGGTTCCACTTCATCTTCTTCTTCGCATTTGCCCCCATTTCCAGAGCACTTCGAGCCCTTCGCACCTTGCTTCCTCGTCGTCGTCGGTCGCCGCGAGAGCGCTGCTCCTGTCGACGTTGCGACGCTGCTCTCGCTGCGCCGGAGCTCTTCACCGCGCGGAGTTCCTGCAGCGTTCCTTCCTCGCTACTGATTCGAGCTTCCTCCGGCGGACCTCGCCCTTCTCCGTCGCCTGCCTTCATCGACGGCCAGGGGCTCACCATTTCTTCGGTGAACCTCTTCCTGAGCGCCTCCGCTGCCCCAGGTTACGCATTTACCTCTTTTCTCTTAGCTTTCTAGATCTTGGGCCGGTAGAGTATTTATTTCCTTTTTATTTTGCTTTTTCTCTTACTCGTAGATCTTCGCGCGAGGGTCTTTTTTGGGAAAACTGTTTTACGGTAGATACCGGCATCCTCCAGATCCACATGTCTAGCGAAGAATCTCTTCTCGCCTCCTCTTCTAGTAGTCAAGGAAGTAGGACTTCCGACGGGCTGACCGAAGATCTCGCCCGGATGGAAACTGAATCCGGCAAAGGCCAAGAGGTCGGCACCTCCAGCCGGGCCCCCGGAAAGGATCTTTCCGGTATCACACGCGGAGCCTGGAGAGGTTCCGACGTGACACAACAAGAGATCGACTGGCTCTACCGGTCTAGGAGGATACCGGAGACGGTTTCCTGCCGGCTTCCTGGCGACGAGATCGAACCGGTGCTCAAACCCGGTGAGGTCATTGTCTTTCTTGCTCACTTTGAGCGTGGCTTCGGCCTTCCTGCCTCTGACTTCTTCCGCCAATTTCTTGACTTCTATCGACTCCAGCCTCACCACCTTCCCGGCAACGCCGTTTTTTATCTTTCTTGTTTTGTCGCCTTCATGGAAGGCTATATCGGCATCCGTCCCGCTCGCGAGACCTTTGCCCGCTTCTTCTCTCTCCGGATCAACTCGGTCCAGGGCAAGGATATTCCCAAGCCCAAACCTCCCGTACAATGCGGGTCTTGTATCATCGGCTCCCGTCAAGGGAGCCCCTTTTTTAAGTTCAACGGCCTCGAGTCTTGCCGGTTGTGGCAGACGACGTTCTTCTACGTGAAGAACAATGGCGCCGCTGACCTCATTAATCTGCCGCCCTTCAATCCGGCGCCGCCCACCAAGGTTAACTGGAACTACAACCCCGGTACGGATCACATAGAGACGAACCGGGTGGTACGCTTCATGGAGAAGCTGATGAAGGAGACCAACATCTGCTCCGACGATATCATCCGCACCTTCATCTGCCGCCGGGTGCTTCCCCTTAAGCGTCGCGCTCACAAGATAAGCGAGATGTACGGCCACGGCGATCCCACCAAGATCACCGGCCTTCCCTTGAGCAAAGCGGATGTGGTCCTCAAGGCTAATCAAATATGCCAAACGGACATGCCGGATGGCCGGGAGTGGGGCTTTCGCCTCTCCCACTCACTCAACCCTCCAACCAAGGAAGTAAGAGATCGCGCCCTCTGGGTTGCTCTACCGGTAACTTTTACGCTATGGCTAACTGTTTTTCTTTTTGCTTTCAGGCCAAGGACCGCTTCCCCCGCATCGAGTCAGATCGGCGAGGCCCTTGCCGGAAACGCCCTTTGGACAAGGTTGATCCAAATCCCTTCGTCCCTTGGTACGATCTCAAGATGGGTCGCATCCCCACTCAGCGCCCTGGTAACTCTTCTTCTGCGGCTTCCGGTTCCGACGATGAGCTCACCATGCTTGAGGTAGTTTTCTCTTCCGGTCTCTCATATTTTGCTGCCTATTTCCTTCTGTAGACGCTCCCTCAGCTGGCCCCGAACCACAGGTCCACGAGCACGTGCCTCCCTGCAGGCCGAGGTCGGGCATGAGTTCCTGGATAAGCTCATGCCCCAGAGCAAAAAGAACAAGGCGCCTGCTGCTGACGCCGGCTCTAGCCAAGCTCCCCCCGCCAAACGCTTCCGGACGGAAGTCCTTGGGGGGAAAGAGACTGGCAGGAGGCGCTACAAGCATAAGCAGATGCCGGTCTCTTCCGGGTAAGTTCTTTATTTCTCTATTTGCTTCGTGGTTCAAACTCTTCCTTTCTCTTTGCTGTTTTTGATTTTTCCTCTTCTTTTTGCTCAGCCCTGCTCTCCAGCTGTCCAAGAGCGCCAGCGGCCCGAAGCCGGTGACCTCCGAGGGAACCGCAAGGGCCCCAACTCCTCCTCCTCAATCAAGCCCGGTACCATCCGGTACCGGCGACCTTCTCGCCTCCCCTGCGGGAGGCACCACAAGTGCGGGGCGCGCGGCCCCTACACCTCCTGATCACCGCGCGGAGGAGGATCTCACCTCCCCTCCTGAGAACCTGGATACCGGCGCCAACAACATCGGCGCCGATGACGAAGCTGCCGGGCGGGTGGAACCTCTGGTTCCTCTCGCCCCGAAGAAGAAGAAGAAGAAGAAGCACTCCAGCTCTTCCCCCACCAAGGCCGCGCCGGATACTTCCGCGCCGGCCTCCTCTACACCGCCCCCAGAAGCTCCTATTCTTGAGCCTACTGGGGCCACTCCAACACCGCCACCAAGCCAAGGACCTTCCGCGTCCAAGCCGAAGCCGCCGCCCGAGACCGTCAAGATCACAAAGTTCCTCAAGTCGGGGGCTTCCCGGGGAAAGGCCATGGAGGGCAGCGCCTCAGCCGCCGGCCCGCAGCTTCTAGTGCTGCACGTCAGCCCCGCCGCTGCTGCGGTCCAAGAAAAACCTTCCGGCCTCCTGGGCTGGATCGTTGAGTTGAAGCGCGAGGGCCGGGACCTGGGGCACCTCCTCCCCTATGCCCAAAAGTGGAACGATGCGGATATATCCACATCCACCCGCGGCCTGGGGAAGGATCGGCTTCCGGCGCCAGACCCTGCTGGGCCCTGGTCCACTGAGGAACACTTCATGCGGCTCAAGCGCGCAGTGAAGGAGTTCGACAGTGCGTGGTATGACGCCACCAGCAACGTGGTGGTAAGTTTCACCAATCTTTTTTGCAATTTTTCTGTTGTTGCCGGTTTCTTTCTTTCCCAGTCCCCGAGTTTTGTGTTGAGAGCATAGCTCTTAGCGCGAAACTTAGGTAAAAACTTGAAAAACCGGCATAGCCAGTCCCCGAGTTTCGGGTTGAGAGCGCAGCTCTTAGCGCGAAACTTAGGTAAAAACTTGAAAAACCGGCATAGCCAGTCCCCGAGTTTCGGGTTGAGAGCGCAGCTCTTAGCGCGAAACTTAGGTAAAAATATGGAGAGAACCGGCTTCTTTCTTACAATTATTTTCCTTTGAACAGAGCACGGCGGATGCTCGGAAGCAGCTCTTCGAGGAGCTTCTCTGGGAGCATCGGGACCTTGCCGAGGCCCACAGCCACTGCCAAGGTTTGTTTCCTATTTTCCCTCCGGCATCTTCTTACCGGGACGTTTTTCTTTTTTAACACTTATGAACTTTTTGTTCAACAGCTGTCCCGGAGGCTACCATTGAAGCCCTCAAGGCCCAGATCACCGCACTCCAAGGTACCGCTTTTTCTTTTCCGGTTAACTTGTGCTTTCCGGGCAACTTTTCCAACACTTTTCTTTCCGGTACCCAGGTGAAAAGGAGCAGCTCATCAAGGAGCACCACGAGGCACTGGATGCCCAGAAGACCGCCTCCAGGGAGCTCAAGGAACAGGCTATCCAGGCCGCGCTCCAGCATGACCAAGAGCTGAAGGATGCCAAGGCAGTGGCCGAGGCCAGGCCAGCGGAGGTTGTGGATGATTCCGCGAACTCCACTGCGGTGCTGAGGGCAGAGCTGGAGGAGGAGAGGAAGGCATGGAAAGCGGCAGAGCGCCACATTGAGGTTATGACCACTGATCATAAGGAATATGATCGGCTGGTCATGCAGATTGACGCGCTGGCTCTCAGTAAGCTCTTGCCTTGTCCCTTCTTTCGCTTATAAGATTTTTCTTTTTGGAAGTGTATTCGTGTTCCTTTTCCTTCCGGTAGATTGTTTTCCGGTATCTTAAGTTTATGCGTTTCCCTTCTTCCTGTAGAGCACTTCCCGGACTCTCAGACGCATGCCGTGAAAAAGGTGATGGAGGATCGGGTGGCGCGAAAGTTCCCCAACATGGACGCGCACTGGGACGGGTACGACTATTTGGTCGCCCTTTCCGCCCGAGTCCAACATATGCGCTCAGTGGACCGGCACCTTGCCGATCTGCCGGACGTCGCCATCCAACTTTTCAAGGTGCTGTGGCCTGAAGAAGCAATGCCAGCCAACATCACCCTCACCGCCAACCGGCTGAAGGAGGCAGGGCGCCGGATTCATGAGTGGCAGTGCTTTGCAGCTCGTGCCGGAGCCGATACCGCGCTGCGCTCTGCGTGCTCCTGGTACCCGGACTTGGATCTGAATGCTCTTCAAGGCGTGCGTGAAAACTCTCCCTCCGATACGGACCCGATTCTTACCGCGAAGCGGCAGGATCGCGCCTATCGGTTTCTTTGAGTACTGCGCCGGCTCGCACCTTCATCCCCCTCCTTCGGGGCGTCAAGGACTACCCGTTGCGGTCGGAAACCCACCGGCGGGCAGCGACCGGCAACACCGTAGAGCCGGGAACAACTAGGGCTGCGGCTGGCCCCAGTCCCTCAGAGCGACGGCCCGCAAAGCCTTCTGGTCACACGTCCGATGCTGTCGCAAGGGCGTGCCACCTGACCTATACCTGGTCAGGAAGGTGTTGGATGATGCCGCGCTTAGTTTCCTGCATGGCATACACGTAAACGTTAAATACGAGCCTCGATCGGCTCTCAGGTTGTCCTGTGAATCGGCTCAAAGAGCCGATGCACCCATGATTCGTACGAGGTGTACGAATATATGGTGGTCCTGCTTGATCAAGATAAAGCTAAAGCGATCTACGACGATTTAGGGTTTTCACCGCATAATCGGATCATCCTACTCACGATTGGGCCTCGCGCTCGCGTACGGTGATCGTAAGCCGATCCTAGACAGGGCCTAAAAACCAACACGAGGTTGATCCCGGAACATCCTGTCTAGGGCTAGCAAACTCCACCCTACACGCCGCTGGATCCTCCAACCCTTTGTAAGGCCTAACTATTGCGGATATTAAACTAATCCTTGAAGAACAAGGAGCAACCGTAACGGATCGGATCTACTAAACAATGATCAAGCGGGGTGCCGCCCCTACACCTAAGATAGGTGTAAGGGCGGCTAGATGTATAAGGGTTGCACTACGACAGCATATGATACGAAGAACAATGCTAACCCTAACACATCTAAGATAACTACGTTGCTCGCCATCAAAAGGCTTCAGCACGAGCAACGCATGAACAACGTAATAAGCTTGTGCTGCCTAGATCGCAAGATGCGATCTAGGCAGCATGGTGCTTACCGGAAGAAACCCTCGAGACGAAGGAGTTGGCGATGCGCCGAGATTTGTTTGTGTTGAACGTTGGTTGTTGTTTATTCCATCAACCCTAGATACATATTTATAGTCCAGGGGACTTTCTAATTCGAGCGTGCACCTAACCGTGCACGGGTAAAACTCTAACTTCTAAATTAAGGTGCGATCTACTATAATACAGATACATGGGCAATTTAGCCCAACTTCTTCGTGTCGGGCCGCTTCAGAGATCCTCCACGCGTTTAACCTTCAAGCCCATCTCACCTACGGCCCATCTCCTGATTTAGCCAAAATCTGGTGATAACACATGCCCCCCTGGTTTTGGTAATGATAATTTCAAAACCACTCTGTTTTTTCTTCGAGGGGTCATGTCGTGGCAGAGCAGAACCGTCGCAGTATTTTTTCATCATGACAACTTGCCTTCCCAACTTCTCTGCACGATTTGACAGTTTTTTGGCACCACCTCCTCGAAAACTGTTCGAACATTAAATCCCCACTTCTTTTATTTAACCGCACCGAACAGTTCTCTTCCTCATCCTTTCCGCATTAGCACTCCAAAAGCCCTTCTGCGCACCATGTCTTCTTCTTCCTCCGCCTCATCGGGACTTTCCCTCGAGTCCTCTTCCTCCCACGAGCCGACGCCAGAACGGGACCCACGAGAGGTCCATGCGGCCAACACCCGCCGCGCCATAGAGGCCGGGGAGGAGCCCGGCCATGACTTCTCCATCCGGTCCGAGGACGACAAGTCCTCGACGGACGGGGAGAGCGACCTCCGCTTCCTCGCCGACGGGGAATCGGAGGAGGAGAGCGATGACGATCGCTTCTCCTGGGATGACTTCACCTCCTCCGAGGAGGTGAACGAGGAGGAGGAGGAGGAGGAGGACGACGACGACGACAGCCCCTCCGACGAGCCGCCGGCCAAGCGCCACTGCCCCTGGCCGGGGAACCTCGGTGACTACGACGGCGGCGACGACGACGACGAGGAGGAGGATGAGGACAACGAAGGTCCTGCCGGCGGCCGCTACGGCGAGCGACGACGAGCCCGCCGGGAGCAGCGCCGGCCGGTGGCGACGAGGGTGACGACGAGGGCAGCGACGGCCCGTAGATAGGACCCTTAGCATAGGATCAGTAGTAGTAGGCGGGGCAATGTATCCCCTTAGTACTCCCTTTTGAGAGCAATCAGCTCTTCTATGTAAGAAATCTCGTTTATCAATGAAGAAATTCCCCAATTTGATTTTGCCGATTTCCTTTATACTGATCCTGCCAATCGTCACTTAGCCAATGCTCAATGAGCCGATGACAATGCATCGGTCTCTCATGATCCATTCTTCATCTCCTTGACGTCGGAGTGATCGTGAACTTGATCAATGCTCAAAAGCTGATGTTAACATACCAATCCTTCGCGGTCTATCTTTCACTTTTTTCGACCGATGACTTTGAGCTCTGGTGGACAACGAGGCAGACCAACGCCTTTAAAGAGAGCCCCAGAACCGCTGCCGAAACGGCTTGATGCTAAAGCCGATACCTCTGGACATTCAGATATTCAGTGATACTCTTCAAACCTGCCCAATCCCCTTGAAAAGGGTTATGATGGAAGGCCATCCGATGAAATCTCAATCGGCTTCTTAAGAACAGAATATCTATGCAGTCAGTTGCCCCCCGAGCCTCAATCAAGGCGAGAACAGCAGCGGGCCACCCAAGCGTGTCACCATCGGTTTCCAAGTCATGATGCAGAGCCAGCCGATTTCAACAAAATCGGCTCCCCAGAGCAGAGAACCTTCAGGGTGAGCTGCCCCCCCGAGTTTCCTCAGTCCACTTCTCGCGCCTTGCTGGTCAGATCGGTTCCTTTCCTTTGGCGGATTTGATGCAACCCATCCTTAACCTGATCTGCACGTCCATGCTGCTCTTGGCATTGGTCAGGGTCATGGTCCCTCAAACTTGCCCCAGCTAATATTGCGGACTCGAATACTTGCAAAAAGAATTTGGAGGTTCTTGAAGAGAGGATCTGAGCCACCAAACCATTCCATTGAGGAGTTCTTCCAGTAGAGTCTCCCTTCGTGGCCCACTTCTGCTCAATGCATCGGCTTATGTTGTACCCCTTTGAGTCGATGGCCATGCATCGGCTTTCTATCCTTAAGTCGATGTACGCGCATCGGCTGTGCTTAAAAAATTTTGAATTTTTTACGGCCGATTTATGTATCGGCCCCCATACTTCAATACCCATCATCAAAGGATATCTTAGGCTGCTGGGCATTTGTAAGACGCTTCTACTGCATATCCTCGTGTTTTATCCACCTGGGTGCCCCCCGAGCCGATTCTTTCAAGGGATTTGATGGTATCGGCTCTGTTGGATCAAATGTTGAACCCAGGCAGAATGGATGGTGAGGATAATTTTGGCCGATTGCTGGAATCGGCCTCCATGTTGCTTGTTCGATGAAGGTTTTGTAATGTCCCTCCATAAATTTTTTGGGCCGATCACAAGGATCAGCCTCGCCACGTTTGCTCATTGATTTGCTCCAGCTACATGGTTAGGCCAGTGGATACGACCAGCCTAACTTCATCCTCTGTCATGTCGATGCGCTCGCCGTCGTCCACCTTGAGTGCATCGTTTAATCCTCGAGCAGTAAACTCCGTTGGGAGGATGAGCACCATGTTTGTGTCAGCCGATGTTTCATCATCGGCTTTCCTTTGCTTGGGGCGCCACTCCATTTTTTGTGGTCGACCCTCTTCGTCCAGGGTTCGCTGAATTTTGGCGGCCAGATCAGGCCGTGCCTTCCTCAACGTGTGCAGGTATAACCTTTCAGCTTCTTCCAACCCACGCAGACGCTGAACCCTTCGCTTCTGGGAACGGCTGAGCCCATCAGGGCACCACCTTGGCCGAAGATACTTGTCTTCTTCATCATCGTCCTCTAGTTCCTCGAGTTCTTCCACCCCAGCGGACTCAGCATGCTTGTTCCGAGGCGGGAGAGGCCCTAGACGTTTGAACACATACACGTTAGCTGCATCCTTCTTCCTTTGTTTACATTCTGGGCAATTGCCGATTGTTGGCAATCGGCTCATTCCTGAATCCCAGCAGTGTCTGAAGAAGGGGCAGTCCCAGTGCCTATCCACGTCGTCTTGCTCCCTCGACTTTTCCTTGGCGTGGCGCTCATATCGCTCCTCGTCGTGATCATGCCGACGACGTCTCCTGTCGTCCCTAGCCAGACGATCTTTTTCATCATCGTCGTTGTATCGCCGGCGTTGGTCATACTGACTCACATACTTGTTGAGGAGGTGACCAGAGAGAGGTCGCTGATATCTTACGTTCTTCACTTCTCCCTCTGTGACGTAGCGCTTGCCGTCGTGGCGGAGCCGATCGCGTGGAGCGGCTTCCTCTCGTGTCTTTGCTATGAGAGCAGCTGCCCTCATCTCCGTCCTTACCGAGTGGTGCCCGGGTCCCACCATGTTGATATTGCACGAGAAATCTGGCTGGCACCCTCCATGGTAAGTATACTCCACCATGTTAATGGCGGGGAAGGGGTGTGTGTCGACCTTCATGGCGTACTGGTTGAAAATTAGCCGCCCCTGCTGTTGCAGCCTGGTTCGAGAGTGTCCAGGTACTGCAGTCTGGCACGTATGCGCACGTGTATCCGTGCGGGATCTCCTTGGGCTCCTCAGGTAGGAATTGGTAGTCACTAGGATCACCACCAATCTTGTAGACGACGTATGCCGATGAGTTCGGCACTTCTGGTGCTGCCCATGCGAACGGCAGCGGAGGACGGGACTTGTCGTGGTATCGTCACGGCATATGCCATAGGGTGGCTAATCGAAGGGGCTCCTGAGAGATCTCACGGCGGTATCCGGAAGCGGGTATGGGCACGAGCGACACGGCGACGTACCCAGGTTCGAGGCCCTCCGATGGAGGTAAAACCTCTACTCCTGCTAGAGTGTATAAGATGTCACACAGTACAATGGTGCTCCTAGAGCTGTGTCCGGCCGCCCTGAGAGGCTAAGGGAGACGATGGTCTCTCTCACAGGGCAGCTCTGTAGGTAGGTGAAAGCAATAAGTGATCGATCGTCCCCTGCATGAGAGGGGTAGTGCGGCTTATATAGGCACCGGCACTTTACATATAAGACCCTATAGTCTACTGGCCGGCTTGGCCGGCTTCGGCTTCCGCTCCTTCCCGAGGCGGTGACGTCGGGAGCCGTTGAGGCGTCATGGCCTCGTCCCATCCGGCTGCCATGGTCAGCGGCATGGAGAGGAAGCGTCTCTGTCGCCGTCAGCCACTGTAGCCTGTACGGCGCGTCGTAAGCCATGATGGCCTGTCCGGCGCGTGGCACTATTGCTCCACAGTGCCCCGCGCTTTACGGAAGATGAAGTCAGCGTGGACTTTGGGAACCCGGATCACCAACCCGGTTCCTTCCGAGTGCAAGACTCGCCAGCCTCGAGTCGGTCCGAGGTATAGACCCCCGGCCGGATATGGCTTGTAGAAGCCGGCCCAGCTACAGCATTGGCGGCCGTAGCCGGGCCGACTAGGACCTAGAGCCAGCCGGCTTCCGGACCAGCCGGCCACGGCGCCGGCCGGCTGCTCCTCGGCCGGCCTTTGCCGCGAGCCGGCCGGTGGTCAGCCGGCTGCTCCGCGTCCATTGCCCTACCCGGGTCTTCCCCCGACATTAGCCCCGAAGCTGGCAAGGTCCTGCGTTTAGAAGGACCTAGGCAGGTTTTCCTGGCTCTTTGAATATATTGGACGGCACTTGGAGGGGCCGACTGAGGATTTCCTTTCAGCCGGCTGCGCCCTCATCCGGCTCGTTCCTGCCGGCTGCTTCCCAGCCGGCCGCTTTTTTCACTTGTATAGCTTTTGCTTTCTCGCAAGATTTGATGGCGCCTCCGCCTCGCTGGTGAATTTT
>NC_061509.1:5321045-5382127 GCF_022539505.1 Lolium rigidum | reverse complement strand
CCGATGGCCTTCCTTCGTTCTTCGGCGAAGCGCCTGAGGGGCTGCTTCACCGGCTTGGCATCAGGCCGGACGTGGTGCTGGGGAGGAGGACTCGGCCGTATCCCTGGCGTTGCCTGCGGCACCACGAGCGTGAGAAGCTCTAGGGTCTCGGGCGTACCTGGGGTCTTTCGACTGCCTGTTGGCAGCCTTCACCAAATCAGCCACCCGCGCAGTCTGGCGGCGTAGCTCTTCGCCCTCGAGGCGGTGCAGCTCTTCTGCGGCGGCTTCGGCCGCGAGCATGTTCTTGTCGGGGTGTTGTAGGTGGGCAGCTCCATGGATGGAGCCGGCTCGTCCGCGCCGTCGCGGTCGATCTCGGCGCCTAGGTCGCGGCCTCGCGGCGGATCCGGCCGGCTCGACCGGGGTTGTCGCCGCCCGGGGTGAGGCCGTGGGCGCGGTTGTACTCGCGCCGGGTGATGTCCCACCGGCGCTAGCAGCAGCCAGCTCCTCGGTCTGCTTGAGGAGGAGCACGCGGTGCGCTTCCAGGTCTGCCTCGACGGCGGCGGCGTCGGTGCCGGCGCCGGTGGTGAGCGGAGTGCTCGGCTTTGCCCGGACTTGCTCCAGCCGGGATGGTGGTGGTGGCGCCTTTGGGCCCGAGCCGGAGGCGTTGGGGTCGACGTTGCGCTCCAGGTTGGGGCCGCGGGTGCGCGGGTTCTTGGAGGGGAGCTCCTCGCCAGCCATCATGACTTGCACGACGGCGGGGCTGACGGGAGCGCTGCTGCCGGCTCGCGGAGGAGGGCTGGCGCAGCGCAACACCTGCCGCGGGTAGCGCGGCGGTGCGACGGTGGCGACATAGACGTCGTGGCCGCCGAAGGAGATGACGCTGTCGCCGGCTGGGAAGGGCCGGTCGGCGAAGCAGCCAGCGTTGTCGGCCGACGCGAGCCGAGGGAGCCGAATCTCCGGATCAAGCCTGAAGAGACTCGCTCGCCGGTGGTGATGGTGAGGCCCGTCCGGATGAAGACACCGGCCGAGGATGCCGAAGGCCCCACGGTGGGCGCCAAATGTCGTGGTATCGTCACGGCATATGCCATAGGGTGGCTAATCGAAGGGGCTCCCGAGAGATCTCACGGCGGTATCCGGAAGCGGGTATGGGCACGAGCGACACGGCGACGTACCCAGGTTCGAGGCCCTCCGATGGAGGTAAAACCTCTACTCCTCGCTAGAGTGTATAAGATGTCACACAAGTACAATGGTGCTCCTAGAGCCGTGTCCGGCCGCCCCGAGAGGCTAAGGGAGACGATGGTCTCTCTCACAGTGCAGCTCCGTAGGTAGGTGAAAGCAATAAGTGATCGATCGTCCCTCGCATGAGAGGGGTAGTGCGGCTTATATAGGCACCGGCACTTTACATATAAGACCCTATAGTCTACTGGCCGGCTTGGCCGGCTTCGGCTTCCGCTCCTTCCCGAGGCGGTGACGTCAGGAGCCGTTGAGGCGTCATGGCCTGTCCCATCCGACTGCCACGGTCAGCGGCATGGAGAGGAAGCGTCTCTGTCGCCGTCAGCCACTGTAGCCTGTACGGCGCGTCGTAAGCCATGATGGCCTGTCCGGCGCGTGGCACTATTGCTCCACAGTGCCCCGCGCTTTACGGAAGATGAAGTCAGCGTGGACTTTGGGAACCCGGATCACCAACCCGGTTCCTTCCAGTGCAAGACTCGCCAGCCTCGAGTCGGTCTGAGGTATAGACCCCCAGTCGGATATGGCTTGTAGAAGCCGGCCCAGCTACAGCATTGGCGGCCGTAGCCAGGCCGACTAGGACCTAGAGCCGGCCGGCTTCCGGACCAGCCGGCCACGGCGCCAGCCGGCTGCTCCTCAGCCGGCCTTTGCCGCGAGCCGGCCAGTGGTCAGCCGGCTGCTCCGCGTCCATTGCCCTACCCGGGGTCTTCCCCCCGACAGGACTGGAGTGACATCTCTCCTTTGTAAGTCCCCAGAGCTGGTCCTGACGGAGAATACTGGTGGCTCATGATTTCCTGGATCACGCGCAGAGCGACACGCTCCAAAGTGTTCACCAGGCTCTCAGAGTGGCGGTGCAGCGAATGAGCCACCATGTAGTTGATCTCCTGACGTAGCGACCTGGTGCGTTCTTTTGACGGGGCGGACAGGTCCACTCCATCGAGTGCGCCTTCAGGTGAGAACCCCTTCCACCTGATGCCATGGGAGCGGGTTCTGTGGAAAGAGCCGATGAGGTCGGCTTCGAGGACCGCCTTGATCTCGTCATGCTTCTTCTTGAGCTCGTCATTCAGATCCTCGTACTTGACCGGAGTGCTTTCCGCCATCTCGGATGTAGATGGCGATGCGGTGGATGTCGAAGATTGTCCCACCGGGCGTGCCGGAATGTGTTGCGGTCGGAAACCCACCGGCGGGCAGCGACCGGCAACACCGTAGAGCCGGGAACAACTAGGGCTGCGGCTGGCCCCGAGTCCCTCGGAGCGACGGCCCGCAAAGCCTTCCCGGTCACACGTCCGATGCTGTCGCAAGGGCGTGCCACCTGACCTATACCCGGTCGTGAAGGTGTTGGATGATGCCTCGCTTAGTTTCCTGCATGGCATACACGTAAACGTTAAATACGAGCCTCGATCGGCTCTCGAGTTGTCTCGTGAATCGGCTCAAAGAGCCGATGCACCCATGATTCGTACGAGGTGTACGAATATATGGTGGTCCTGCTTGATCAAGATAAAGCTAAAGCGATCTACGACGATTTAGGGTTTTCACCGCATAATCGGATCATCCTACTCACGATTGGGCCTCGCGCTCGCGTACGGTGACCGTAAGCCGATCCTAGACAGGGCCTAAAAACCAACACGAGGTTGATCCCCGGAACATCCCGTCTAGGGCTAGCAAACTCCACCCTACACGCCGCTGGATCCTCCAACCCTTTGTAAGGCCTAACTATTGCGGATATTAAACTAATCCTTGAAGAACAAGGAGCAACCGTAACGGATCGGATCTACTAAACAATGATCAAGCGGGTGCCGCCCCTACACCTAAGATAGGTGTAAGGGCGGCTAGATGTATAAGGGTTGCACTACGACAGCATATGATACGAAGAACAATGCTAACCCTAACACATCTAAGATAACTATGTTGCTCGCCATCAAAAAGGCTTCAGCACGAGCAACGCATGAACAACGTAATAAGCTTGTGCTGCCTAGATCGCAAGATGCGATCTAGGCAGCATGGTGCTTACCGGAAGAAACCCTCGAGACGAGTTGGCGATGCGCCGAGATTTGTTTGTGTTGAACGTTGGTTGTTGTTTATTCCATCAACCCTAGATACATATTTATAGTCCAGGGGACTTTCTAATTCAGGCGTGCACCTAACCGTGCACGGGTAAAACTCTAACTTCTAAATTAAGGTGCGATCTACTATAATACAGATACATGGGCAATTTAGCCCAACTTCTTCGTGTCAGGCCGCTTCAGAGATCCTCCACGCGTTTAACCTTCAAGCCCATCTCACCTACGGCCCATCTCCTGATTTAGCCAAAATCTGGTGATAACACTACCTCAGCGATGAGGAGGAAGAAGAGGAAGGTGAAGAGGAGGGTGCCGAGGATGTGCTGCCGGAAGCTCCCGAGGCCAATGCTGCTCCCCCTGAAGCCCCCGCTGTTTAAACATCTACTGCGATAACAAGTTTACCTGCTCCTGCTTGCTTCATAACAAAACTCGTTAAATTCTACCCCGGTATGCCGGGGTTTATGATGTAAGATAAAACTTATCCTCTTGGTTGTGGTACAACTTTATGCCGGTGTCTTGCATACCGGTAACTTATTAAGCTATGTTGGTTTGCTAACTTAGCACTTTGCTTATCGTTCCGATTTTGTCTTGCACGGCAATGATTCCAAAATTGTTTCCGCATCCAATTCGATGCACACTTGGCTCTTTTGCTTTGGCTCTGCCTACCTTCTCTAGGCGTTTTTGGCGTATGAGCACAAAGTTCTTTTACCAAGCAAGCACTTTCTTGAACTTAGAAATAACTCGAATTTTTTGCAAAAAACCGGTACAACCGGGGTTAGTTAATTTTTTCCGGATTGTTCTTTCCCGCTCTCCCTCTTCGCAGTTCATGTGCTTATCCCCTACCGGTTTATCTTGCTTGCCATGAAGCCGGGTTGCGGACAGCAGCAGAGTCGAAGACTCCGGTAGGGTTTAGCACACTACTAAACCGGAAAGAAAAAACGTTCCATAAGCAACCGGTAAACTGAACAAAAAAACATGTTACATGCAACTTTAGTAAGGGTAGTCCCCGAGACTCATTCGAGGTTCCGACATATTTTATTCATAGCAAATAAGGTACAAAAAGGAACTTCTTACACCACAACTTCAAGAGTAGAAAGGACGCAACAGAGCTACATTCCACGGACGCTTGGTCTCCTCTCCGGACCTGTCCGCCTTTCCTTTCTTCCATTCCTGTGCATCAATCAGGTAATAGGCATCATTGTGGAGAGCCTTGCTCACAATGAAGGGTCCTTCCCATGGGGGGGAAAGTTTGTGTCGGCCTTCAGTGCGCTGCACTAGGCGTAGCACTAGGTCTCCTTCCCGGAACACCCTCGGGTTAACCTTCCGGCTATGATAGCGTCTGAGGTTTTGCTGGTAAATGGCTGTCCTTGCCAAAGCTAATTCTCTTGCTTCTTCTAGCAAGTCCACATCATTTTCTCGGGCCTCCTTTACCTCTTCTTCGGTATAGAGTTGCACCCTTGGTGAATCATGGAGAATGTCGGTTGGTATGACCGCTTCGCTCCATAAACCATAAAGAATGGAGTGTATCCGGTAGACCGGTTTGGAGTTGTTCTTATACTCCACAAAGACCGATGGTAGCTCATCGAGCCAACACCCCGGCGATTTTTCCACCGCATCGATGAGTCTTGGTTTGATACCGGAAAGTACCAAAGCGTTTGTTCTTTCAACTTGGCCATTGCCTTGAGGGTGGGCCACTGAGCACAAATCCAACCGGATATTGTTGTCCTCACAAAATCTTTTGAACTCACCTTGAGCAAAGTTTGTGCCATTGTCGGTGATAATGCTATGTGGGTAGCCATACCGCAAAATAACATCTTTTAAGAACTTCACCGCTGTGCGCCCATCACATTTTGCAATGGGTTTCACCTCTAGCCACTTGGTGAATTTATCCACCATAACCAAGATGTGGGTCATGTTTCCCCTTGCGGTTTTGAATGGGCCAACCATGTCTAGGCACCAAACGGCAAACGGACAAGTTAGCGGTATTGTCTTTAAACCGGATGCTGGGGTATGATTTTGCTTGGCGTACCTATGGCACCCATTGCATTTTCTTACCAGCTCCTCCGCGTTTTCCAAAGCCGTGGGCCAATAGAACCCATGCCGGAATACCTTTGCCACCAGCGCCCTTGACGAAGCGTGATGCCCACATTCCCCTCGGTGGATCTCTTCGAGCATTTCTCTTCCCTCTTCCGGTTCCACACACCTTTGGAGGACACCGGTAACACTTCTCTTGTACACCTCGCCATTGATGATGGTGTACGCTTTAGACCTCCTTTGGATCCTTCTGGACTCATTTTCGTCAACCGGCAAAGTGTCGTTGATCAGGAATTCCTTAATAGGTTTAACCCATGATGGTGCCTCCCGAACCAGGAACACCGGTACGTCTATATCCATTCTATCCACCAGCATTGTTTCTTCCGGTACAGGCACAACAGTCCCGAGCTTACCGGAACAGTCCCCGAGTTTGCCGGAACAGTCCCCGGGTTACCTTCATCGATATCCATTGGTACAACATGTGATTCCGGTACAAAAATTGATTCCGACTCCGGACTCGGTTTGATCGATGGTGCTCTTAAGTGTGCCAAGGCTATTCCGGGAGGAATTTCTTGCCTAGATGAGCCCAGCTTGGACAAAGCATCCGCGGCTTCATTTTCTGCACGCGGTACATGGTGAAACTCACACCCTTCGAAGAATCCGGCAATCTTTTGCACGTGAAACCGGTAAGAGGCCATGTTGGCATCTTTTGCGTCCCAATCTCCGGAACATTGTTGTACCACAAGATCTGAATCTCCGTAGCAAATGATCCGGTGTGCACCGATTTCTTTTCCGACTTTAAGTCCATGGATCAACGCCTCATATTCAGCGACATTGTTTGATGCCCTGAAATGTACTTGCAAAACATACCGGAGATGATCCCCCTTGGGTGAGGTTAGCACCACACCGGCACCGAGACCCTCTTTGAGTTTGGATCCGTCAAAGTGCATCTTCCAGTATTCTATTCTTTGGTCCGGCGGCTTGTATTGCATTTCTGCCCAATCAACCAAGAAATCAGCTAAAGCTTGTGATTTTATGGCATCTCTTCTTTCATACACCGGTACATACGGTGATATCTGGATCGCCCATTTTGCAATACTGCCGCTAGCATCTTTGTTGCACATGATATCGGAGATGGGTGCCTCACTCACCACCTTCATGGGGTGCTCCTCAAAGTAGTGCTTGAGCTTCGTGGCGGCCATGAACACGCCATAAGTCATTTTCTGGAAGTGTGGGTAGTTTTGCTTTGAGAGGGAGAGCACCTCGCTCAGGTAGTATACCGGCCTCTGGACGGTTTTTCCTTCCTCTTCTCTTTCTACTACCACAACAACACTCACAACCTGGTTAGTTGCTGCTATGTATAACAACATGGGCTCTCTTTCCAACGGCGAAGCCAGTATCGGCGCAGTGGCTAGCATCGTTTTTAACTCTTTAAACTCCGCGTCTGCCTGAGGGGTCCAGACGAACGTATCAGATTTTTTCATTAGAGCGTAGAGTGGCAAGGCCTTCTCTCCCAACCTGCTTATGAACCGGCTCAGCGATGCCAAGCTTCCGGTAAATTTCTGTACATCCTTAAGATCTCGCGGTATTGTCATTCTTTCGATCGCCCTGATCTTTACCGGATTGACCTCAATGCCCCGGCTTGATACGAGAAAGCCAAGCAGTTTGCCGGCAGGGACACCGAAGGTGCATTTTGCCGGATTAAGTTTCATCCGGAATCTTCTTAAGTTATCGAATGTTTTCCGGAGATCGTCGATTAATGTTTCTTTTGCCTTAGTTTTTACCACGACATCGTCCACATAAACTTGCACATTTTTTCCGATTTGATCAAACAAACACTTTTGCATACAGCGCTGGTACGTTGCACCAGCGTTGCGCAAACCAAAAGGCATAGTGACATAGCAATAAGCCCCATGCGGGGTAATGAACGCAGTTTTTATTTGATCTTCCTTTTTCACGGGGATTTCGTGGAAACCGGAATAAGCATCCAGGAAAGACAACAACTCACACCCGGCAGTAGAATCAATCACTTGATCGATTCGCGGTAAAGGAAAAGGGTCTTTTGGGCAAGCCTTGTTCAGATTGGTGTAGTCGATGCACATGCGCCACACCTTTGGAGCTTTTGCTTCGAGGTTCTCATCTTTTTTCTTTTCGACTAGCACCGGATTGGCTAGCCACTCAGTGTGCAGCACTTCCACGATAAAACGGGCAACCAACAACTTTGTCACTTCCTCTCCAATGATTTTCCTACTATCCTCTGCAAACCGGCGTAAGGGTTGTCGCACCGGCTTCGCATCCTTCCGGACGTTCAAAGAGTGCTCAGCCAGCTCCCTCGGAACACCTACCAAGTCCTCTGTTGACCAGGCAAAGATATTCCGATTCTCACGGAGGAAGCTGACGAGCGCGCTTTCCTATGCCTCACTGAGGCCGGCACCGATACGAATGGTACGCTCAGGGAAAGCCGGGTCCAGCACGATGTCTTTTGTTTCTTTTGTCGGCTTGAACGCTGGAGCGCTCAAGCTTGCACTCATTGCCGCTAAGCTCAACTGTGAAGACTGAGCCAGCCGCAACCGCGGCTTGCATCCTCCTCTTTTCCTCTCGCGATCACCAGCGATTCTCGCTGGATTTGATCCGGCGGAGCGGCTTCCAGCCGAGATCCTGTAATTTCCCACCACGAGTTAAGGGTCCACGAGGTGCCGGCATCTTCATCTTGAGATACGCCGTGTGGGTCGAGGCCATGAAGGCCGCCAATGCCGGTCTCCCCAGCAGCGCGTGGTACGGACTATCTAGGTCCACCACCTCGAACTCAAAGTTTTCAACTCGGCAATTGTCACATCCTCCAAACGAGACATCCACCCGGACTTATCCAACCGGTGCGCAAGACAAACCCGGAACGATTCCGTGGAACGTTGTACGAATTGGCTGAAGCATGTTTTCTGTTATGCCCAGCGTGTGCATGGTGTGCCGGTACATTATGTTTATGCTGCTCCCATTGTCTATCAGCACTTTGCTGAACTTGACGCGAGTCGTTGGCCCTTTCATGATTGGGTCCACCACGAGAGCGTAACCACCCGGGTTAGGCATTACCTTGGGGTGATCCTTAAGTGACCATGAGATTTCCTGATCTGACCACTGCATGTATTTTGGTACTGCCGGCATCACCGCGTTCACCTCCATGGAACGGCGATGTAGGCTCTGCCTGTCCGTCGGCTGATGTCTACGGGAGCTTCTATTCTTGTAGACAGTGTTGGGCCTCCAAGAGCAGAGGTTTGTAGAACAACAGCAAGTTTCCCTTAAGTAGATCACCCAAGGTTTATCGAACTCAGGGAGGAAGAGGTCAAAGATATCCCTCTCATGCAACCCTGCAACCACAAAGCAAGAAGTCTCTTGTGTCCCCAACACACCTAATAGGTGCACTAGTTCGGCGAAGAGATAGTGAAATACAGGTGGTATGAATAAGTAGTAGCAACGGCACCGGAAAAGTGCTTTGCCCAGGACGAGTAAACAAGCAAGTAGTAACGCAGCGTAGTAACGCAGCAGTGAGTAACGCAGTAAAACAAGAAACAAGCAAGCAATAGCAGTATTTAGGAACAAGGCCTAGGGAATAGACTTTCACTAGTGGACACTCTCAACATTGATCACATAACAGAATAGATAAATGCATACTCTACACTCTTGTTGGATGATGAACACATTGCGTAGGATTACACGAACCCTCAATGCCGGAGTTAACAAGCTCCACAATTCAATGTTCATATTTAAATAACCTTAGAGTGCAAGAAAGATCAACACGACTAAACCAAGTACTAACATAGCATGCACACTGTCACCTTCACGCCACGTAGGAGGAATAGATCACATCAATACTATCATAGCAATAGTTAACTCCACAATCTACAAGAGATCATGATCATAGCATACGCCAAGTACTAACACGGATGCACACACTGTCACCATTACACCGTGCAGGAGGAATAAACTACTTTAATAACACATCACTAGAGTAGCACATAGATAAATTGTGATACAAAACACATTGCAATCATAAAGAGATATAAATAAGCACTTCACTACGCCATTCATAACAAGTGAGTAAGTATTCTGTGAAATATAGCCTAAGAGACCCACACGGTGCACACACTGTCACCTTTACACACGTGGGACAAGGAGTCTCCGGAGATCACATAAGTAAAACTCAATTGACTAGCATAGTGACATCTAGATTACAAGCATCATCATATGAATCTCAATCATGTAAGGCAGCTCATGAGATTATTGTATTGAAGCACATAGGAGAGAGATGAACCACATAGCTACCGGTACAGCCCCGAGCCTCGATGGAGAACTACTCCCTCCTCATGGGAGCAGCAGCGGTGATGAAGATGGCGGTGGAGATGGCAGCGGTGTCGATGGAGAAGCCTTCCGGGGCACTTCCCCGCTCCGGCGAGGTGCCGGAACAGAGACTCCTGTCCCCCGGATCTTGGCTTCGCGATGGCGGCGGCTCCGGAAGGTTTTCCGTATCGGGGTTTTCGCGACGGAGGCTTTATATAGGCGAAGAGGCGGCGCAGGAGGGTCGAAGGGGTGGCCACACCATATGGCGGCGCGGCCGGGGCCCGGGCCGCGCCGGCCTATGGTCCGGGGGCCCAGTGCCCCCCTCCGGTCCTTCCCGGTGTTCCGGATGCTTCCGGTGAAAATAGGAACCCGGGTCTTGATTTCGTCCGATTCCGAGAATATTTCGTTACTAGGATTTCGAAACCAAAAAGCGAGAAAACAGAACCGGCACTTCGGCATCTTGTTAATAGGTTAGTTCCGGAAAATGCACGAATATGACATAAAGTGTGCATAAAACATGTAGGTATCATCAATAATATGGCATGGAACATAAGAAATTATCGATACGTCGGAGACGTATCAAGCATCCCCAAGCTTAGTTATGCTCGTCCCGAGCAGGTAAAACGATAACAAAGATAATTTCTGAAGTGACATGCCATCATAACCTTGATCATACTATTTGTAAACATATGTAATGAATGCAGCGATCAAAACAATGGTAATGACCTGAGTAAACAGGTGAATCATAAAGCAAAGACTTTTCATGAATAGTACTTCAAGACAAGTATTAATAAGTCTTGCATAAGAGTTAACTCATAAAGCAATAAATCAAAGTAAAGGCATTGAAGCAACACAAAGGAAGATTAAGTTTCAGCGGTTGCTTTCAACTTGTAACATGTATATCTCATGGATAATTGTCAACATAGAGTAATATAACAAGTGCAATATGCAAGTATGTAGGAATCAATGCATAGTTCACACAAGTGTTTGCTTCTTGAGGTGGAGAGAGATAGGTGAACCGACTCAACATAAAAGTAAAAAGAATGGTCCTTCAAAGAGGAAAGCATCGATTGCTATATTTGTGCTAGAGCTTTTATTTTGAAAACATGAAACAATTTTGTCAACGGTAGTAATAAAGCACATGTATCATGTAAATTATATCTTACAAGTTGCAAGCCTCATGCATAGTATACTAATAGTGCCCGCACCTTGTCCTAATTAGCTTGGACTACCGGATCATCGCAATACACATGTTTTAACCAAGTGTCACAAAGGGGTACCTCCATGCCGCCTTGTACAAAGGTCTAAGAAGAAAGCTCGCATTTTGGATTTCTCGCTTTTGATTATTCTCAACTTAGACATCCATACCGGGACAACATGGACAACAGATAATGGACTCCTCTTTAATGCATAAGCATGTGGCAACAATTAGTGTTCTCATATGAGATTGAGGATATATGTCCAAAACTGAAACTTCCACCATGGTTCATGGCTTTAGTTAGCGGCCCAATGCTCTTCTCTAACAATATGCATGCTCCAACCATAAAGGTGGTAGATCTCTCTTACTTCAGACAAGACGGACATGCATAGCAACTCACATGATATTAAACAAAGAATAGTTGATGGCGTCCCCGAAACATGGTTATCGCACAACAAGCAACTTAATAAGAGATAAAGTGCATAAGTACATATTCAATACCACAATAGTTTTTAAGCTATTTGTCCCATGAGCTATATATTGCAAAGGTGAATGATGGAATTTTAAAGGTAGCACTCAAGCAATTTACTTTGGAATGGCGGATAAATACCATGTAGTAGGTAGGTATGGTGGACACAAATGGCATAGTGGTTGGCTCAAGTATTTTGGATGCATGAGAAGTATTCCCTCTCGATACAATGTTTAGGCTAGCAAGGTTATTTGAAACAAACACAAGGATGAACGGTACAGCAAAACTCACATAAAAGACATATTGTAAACATTATAAGACTCCATACCGTCTTCCTTGTTGTTCAAAACTCAATACTAGATATTATCTAGACTCTAGAGAAACCAAATATGCAAACCAAATTAGCAAGCTCTAAGTATTTCTTCATTAATGGGTGCAAAGTATATGATGCAAGAGCTTAAACATGAGCACAACAATTGCCAAGTATCAAATTATCCAAGACATTTTAGAGTTACTACATGTAGCATTTTCCAATTCCAACCATATAACAATTTAACGAAGAAGAAACTTCACCATGAATACTATGAGTAGAGCCTAAGGACATATTTGTCCATATGCTTCAGCGGAGCGTGTCTCTCTCCCACAAAGTGAACGCTAGGATCCATTTTATTCAAACAAAACAAAAAACAAAAACAAACCGACGCTCCAAGCAAAGTGCATAAGATGTGACGGAATAAAAATATAGTTTCAGGGGAGGAACCTGATAATGTTGTCGATGAAGAAGGGGATGCCTTGGGCATCCCCAAGCTTAGACGCTTGAGTCTTCTTAGAATATACAGGGGTGAACCACCGGGCATCCCCAAGCTTAGAGCTTTCACTCTCCTTGATCATATTGCATCATAATCCTCTCTTGATCCTTGAAAACTTCCTCCACACCAAACTCGAAACAACTCATTAGAGGGTTAGTGCACAATAAAAATTAACATGTTCAGAGGTGACACAATCATTGTTAACACTTCTGTACATTGCATAAAGCTACTGGACATTAATGGATCAAAGAAATTCATCCAACATAGCAAAAGAGGCAATGCAAAAATAAAAGGCAGAATCTGTCAAAACAGAACAGTCCGTAAAGATGGATTTTATTAGGGCACCAGACTTGCTCAAATGAAAATGCCCAAATTGAATGAAAGTTGCGTACATATCTGAGGATCATGCACGTAAATTGGTTTAATTTTCTGAGCTATCTACAGGGAGGTAGACCCAGATTCGTGACAGCAAAGAAATCTGGAACTGCGCAGTAATCCAAATCTAGTATCAACCTTTCTATCAACGACTTTACTTGGCACAACAAAACACAAAACTAAGATAAGGAGAGGTTGCTACAGTAGTAAACAACTTCCAAGACACAAATATAAAACAAAGTACTGTAGCAAAATAACACATGGGTTATCTCCCAAGAAGTTCTTTATTTATAGCCATTAAGATGGGCTCAACAGTTTTAATAATGCACTCGCAAGAGATAGTATTTGAAGCAAAAGAGAGCATCAAGAGGCAAATCCAAAAAAAATTTAAGTCTAGCATGCTTCCTATGCATAGGAATCTTGTAAATAAACAAGTTCATGAGGAGCAAAGTAACAAGCATAGGAAGATAAAACAAGTATAGCTTCAAAAATTTCAGCACATAGAGAGGTATTTTAGTAACATGAAAATTTCTACAACCATATTTTCCTCTCTCATAATAACTTTCAGTAGCATCATGAGCAAACTCAACAATATAACTATCAAATGAAACATTCTTATCATGAGTCTCATGCATAAAATTATTACTCTCCACATAGGCATAATCAATTTTATTAGTTGTAGTGGGAGCAAATTCAACAAAGTAGCTATCATTATTATTCTCATCAAGTGTAGGAGGCATAGTATAATCACAACAAAATTTACTCTCCATAGTAGGTGGCACCAAAAGACCACTATCATTATAATCATCATAAATAGGAGGCAAAGTATCATCAAAGAAAATTTTCTCCTCAATGCTTGGGGGACTAAAAAGATCATGAAAACCAGCTTCCCCAAGCTTAGAATTTTCCATATCATTATCAACAATGGTGTTCAAAGCGTTCATACTAATATTACTACCAGCATGCAAACAAGATTTCATAGGTTTTTTAATTTTCGCATCAAACAATCCATGTTTTAAATCAGGAAATAGAATAAGAAGCTCATTGTTGTCCATTATGCCAAACTAGTGTAAACAAGAAACAAAAAGATGCAATTGCAGGATCTAAAGGAAATAGCTTCGAGCACACACACAACGGCGCCAGAAAAATACTTTACCTGGGACCGTAGTATGAGTGCCTTTTACCTTTCCTCCCCGAGCAACGGCGCCGGAAAAGTGCTTGATGTCTACGGGAGCTTCTATTCTTGTAGACAGTGTTGGGCCTCCAAGAGCAGAGGTTTGTAGAACAGCAACAAGTTTCCCTTAAGTAGATCACCCAAGGTTTATCGAACTCAGGGAGGAAGAGGTCAAAGATATCCCTCTCATGCAACCCTGCAACCACAAAGCAAGAAGTCTCTTGTGTCCCCAACACACCTAATAGGTGCACTAGTTCGGCGAAGAGATAGTGAAATGCAGGTGGTATGAATAAGTAGTAGCAACGGCACCAGAAAAGTGCTTTGCCCAGGACAGTAAACAAGCAGTAGTAACGCAGCAGTAGTAACGCAATGAAACGAGTAAACAAGCAGCAATAGCAGTATTTAGGAACAAGGCCTAGGGAATATACTTTCACTAGTGGACACTCTCAACATTGATCACATAACAGAATAGATAAATGCATACTCTACACTCTTGTTGGATGATGAACACATTGCGTAGGATTACACGAACCCTCAATGCCGGAGTTAACAAGCTCCACAATTCAATGTTCATATTTAAATAACCTTAGAGTGCAAGAAAGATCAACACGACTAAACCAAGTACTAACATAGCATGCACACCTGTCACCTTCACGCCACGTAGGAGGAATAGATCACATCAATACTATCATAGCAATAGTTAACTCCACAATCTACAAGAGATCATGATCATAGCATACGCCAAGTACTAACACGGATGCACACACTTGTCACCATTACACCGTGCAGGAGGAATAAACTACTTTAATAACACATCACTAGAGTAGCATATAGATAAATTGTGATACAAAACACATTGCAATCATAAAGAGATATAAATAAGCACTTCACTACGCCATTCATAACAGTGAGTAAGTATTCTGTGAAATATAGCCTAAGAGACCCACACGGTGCACACACTGTCACCTTTACACACGTGGGACAAGGAGTCTCCGGAGATCACATAAGTAAAACTCAATTGACTAGCATAGTGACATCTAGATTACAAGCATCATCATATGAATCTCAATCATGTAAGGCAGCTCATGAGATTATTGTATTGAAGCACATAGGAGAGAGATGAACCACATAGCTACCGGTACAGCCCCGAGCCTCGATGGAGAACTACTCCCTCCTCATGGGAGCAGCAGCGGTGATGAAGATGGCGGTGGAGATGGCAGCGGTGTCGATGGAGAAGCCTTCCGGGGGCACTTCCCCGCTCCGGCAGGGTGCCGGAACGGAGACTCCTGTCCCCAGCATCTTGGCTTCGCGATGGCGGCGGCTCGGAAGGTTTTCCGTATCGGGGTTTTCGCGACGGAGGCTTTATATAGGCGAAGAGGCGGCGCAGGAGGGTCGAAGGGGTGGCCACACCATATGGCGGCGCGGCCGGGGCCTCGGGCCGCGCCGGCCTATGGTGCGGGGGCCCGATGCCCCCCTCCGGTCCTTCCCGGGTGTTCCGGATGCTTCCGGTGAAAATAGGAACATGGGTCTTGATTTCGTCCGATTCCGAGAATATTTCGTTACTAGGATTTCCGAAACCAAAAACAGCAGAAAACAGGAACCGGCACTTCGGCATCTTGTTAATAGGTTAGTTCCAGAAAATGCACGAATATGACATAAAGTGTGCATAAAACATGTAGGTATCATCAATAATATGGCATGGAACATAAGAAATTATCGATACGTCGGAGACGTATCATCGGCTCAGTGATGAACACGACACAGCATACATCTAGATCCTCATAAACATTCCGGCCCAAAGGCGCCGGTGGAGGTGGTTGGCCGTGGCCTTCTCCCACCTGATTGACTTGCTGGTACTGCTGCCTGTTTGGCTGAGGCTGTACCGGTAAAGCATTTGCTCCGGTAAGCGGTGGTGGTGGTGGTAGTTGTTGCTGGCGCAGCATATCTTGTGATGGTGGCAACATTGTGGTGCACCCTTGTGCTTGCGCATCTTTTACTGCTCCCTTGAGCATCAAGTACTTGGTCCAAGAACAATCCTTTGTCAGGTGGTTTGACGGATGAGCCGGATTCGGCGTGTGCCACCGGCAAGGTTGATCCATGGCGGCTTCCATGGTGTATTTCACGGGTTCTTGCCAATTATTTTTCTGGCCCCAGGGTTTCTTTTCGACCCATCACTTCTTAGGACCCGCCCATGGCTGCGATCCGGTTTTCTGCCTCTGGCTGCCGCTGGCATCAGAGTTTTCTTGTACAGCAGCAACTTGCTGCGGAGCGTACCTTCGATCCGGGAAATCTTCCCTTCTTTTGTTGTTCCGGTTGTCCCGGTATTGTTCCTGGCGCTGCTGAGGCGGGTTTGATTATTCCGGCTCAGCCTGCACCGCCGGTTGCATTGGATCTCCCAATGCATAGTTATCCGCCACACGTATCATCTCCGCCAAAGTTACCGGCATGTTCCGCTGTAGCTTTTGCCACAACGGCGAACCTCTGCGGCAACCATTGCAAAACCAAGCTATGGCTTGCGCTTCTATCACCCCTTCACAAGAGTTTCTAATGGAGTTCCACCGGGTCAAGTAATCCCGGTCTGTTTCCTGCGGGCGCTGCACGCACAAAGCGAGCTGCTGAGGCCTGTTGGGCCTCCGGTAGGTGCTACTGAAGTTGCTCACAAAAACTTCCTCAAAATCCAACCAACCGTTTATGCTTCCTGCCGGCAAGTTGTTTAGCCAGATTCTTGCCGGTCCTACCAGAAACGTTGGCACAATCCTCACGGCCCAACGCCGGTTTCCTCCTCCGGCTACACATCCTCCGCCGCCAGCGACGTATACCGCGGTCACATAATCCGCGAGCCAATCTTCCGGCTTAGTGGTGCCATCGTATGTTTTGGTGTCACGGGGCAATTGGAAGTTGCGTACTCGGTGGTTGCTCTTTCATGATCCTTGGGCCAAAGCACTTTGGACCCGGAGGACCCTCTGCCTCTATCATTTCAGACAGGTATACTCTATCCAGACGGTGCCTCGCATCCCGCTCTGGCAGATGCCTTTCTCCCACGCGCTCTCCCAATGGGTTCCGGTAAGCGGTGAGTCTTGTCGAGTCAGCTTCATCGTAACGTTCCGGTACCGCGGCCCTTGCATGCCGGTACCTTGGTGGAGGCATCTCCTCCTCATCATACGCTGCCCTTGCAGCTTGGTAGTTTTGCCCTGTTTCATATCTACCGGCATGATTGTTTCCGGCATAGCCTCCTTTGGCGTAGCCTCGATCTGCCCCTTGGCTTTTTCTACCGGCATCGTGTTGCCCGGCTTGTTGTTTTCCGGCAAGGACCGGATCGTACACAGTCATCTGCTGTGCGTTCATCTCTTTTTCTCTCCTTCTGTCCGGATGGGGGGACGAGGCCTGCCCATGGGACTTGCTTCCGGCATTCTTTGTTGAACGCGCGGATTTTGAGGCTGCAGCTTTGTTCAGCTTAGCCAGCTGCTCAGCGTTCTGCTGCTCGATGGTTTCTAGCAGCTCTCTGACACGCTCTTGCTGCTTTGCCAAAGCATCTCCTGAAAGCGATTCACATAGCTCTACCGCAGCCTTAGCAGCTTTTATAGTTTTATCCGGGCTACTGTACTTAGGTTTCTCTACGATGCTCACAGATGCGTAGGTACTTTTGCCGGCAAGAACTTCCTTACGCAAATCCTGATCTAGATTGCGAGCTTTAAGCCGGTTCTCCGGTATCCTAGCAGCATGAGCGCTAACAGAAGCAAAGCCATGGGCAGCGTTGTACTCACGTAGGGTTAGGTTTAGCTCGCGCTGCGCCCGGACGATGTCGGCGCCGTTCGCGAGCAGCTTCTGGCGTTGTGCCTCCAGCTCCGCCTGAGCCGCTGCCGGGTCGATGTTCTGCGCGATGGGCGTTGCCAGCACGTTCATCGCCGCTTGGAGTGGTGTTTCCGGTGGTGCGGAAGATGCTCCCGCAGCGCCAGCGTCGCGCTCCAGCGGTGGCTTGGCCGCACGGGTCGAAGCCGCACGGCCTGCACCTTCATCCGTAGCCTCCTTGCCTGCGCCAACCGCGCCGGTCATCATCACCTCGACGCTGCCGGCGGCGCGGCCAGCACAGAGCCACCTTGGCGGGTCCGGTGCCACCAGCACCGGCGAGAGGCGCTGGCGCACAGGGACGGTGCCGAAGTAGACGCGGTGGCTGCCGAACTCGATGATGCGGCCGTTCTTGGGGAAGATGCCGTCGTTGGCGAAGCAGCCCGCGTTGTCGTTGATGAAGTCCATGGAGTAGAGGCGCTGGACGAGCGCAGACACCGTCCGCTCGCCGGCGACCTCGAGGATGCCCGCCCGAATATGAACTCCAGCAAGCGCCACTTCATGCCCCACGGTGGGCGCCAACTGTCGTCGTGGGAAACAGACAGATGCCATAGGATGGCTTAAGTTGGGGCCGAATGGACGCTAGAGGATTCGGGGGAGGGTTTGCGATTAGATGGGATGAACTTCCGGATGCTTTCCTCAAGAACTTAGCCAAGGCTAGAGGTAGAAGAAGAAAGACACAAGGAAGAACTCGCTCTAGATCATCTTCTTTATTGATCTCCACAGGTTACAAGTTTCTGAGTACAAGGGCTCACTTATGCGTACGTACATGCGTCCCTGAGGAGAGGGCTACCCCCTCTTCTTATATAGGGGAGAGAGTGGCTTACAGGGGAAGAAACCCTAATGGCATCTTTGACTAGACAAACTACTTTACAAAGTTACTTTAATCATAGATGACACCGGGGTCTTCTTTAATCAGGGAGGCTGACGTCCTCCGGCTTCTTTCATCGTCATCCTCTTTTTTATCGTCAGGCCTTCGTTTAAAGCTACTTTGCTTAGCTCATCTTTGTCCTCTAGCTCTGGAGAGAATCTTTGACCAGTCCTGCCGACGTGCTACAGTGTACTTCTTACCGGTAGCCCGGTGTATTTTCTATCCGGTTCCGGTATACCCCTTCTGAGGATACCGGCTTAGTTTCATTTAGCCAAATTCTTAACCTCGTGCTCCAGTGTAAACATTAAACCGGTATCTTGATGGCCTAAACCATCCGGTTTTGGCATGCCTTTGGCATACCGGGGGTCATCCCCCAACAAAGACCTTGCCTGCATAATCTTGCAGTCAAGAAAGGCAAGTTCATCGCTTGCTCATGTCATTTGAGTATTTTTACCAAATTACTTGCAAAGTACTATGTTTATCACTATTGCATAAAAAGCAAAACCACTATTTTCATAACTATGAATATGACTAAGTGGTGGGCAATGGAACCATGGATTGTGTTGATATGGTGGAGGTTCCATTGCAAGGGTTTATATCCATCTAGGATTAAACAACAAATGTCGGCCAGTGATTCTTGTGCCGTAATACCCGTGTTAACCATAAGATCTGGAGTGGGACGGAATAGTCAATCGTATTTCCACCTCTTGTACATCAACGGACGAGCTTTACCGTATAACACTTGTATTCCAAGGGGGCAAGCGGTAGGCTGGGGAAGCCTTAAGTCCCCACGGCAGAGACCGTAGTACACTTGTCGCCCGAGGATCAGGTTGTAGGGTGGGGGTCCCAACAAAGTCCCCACGGTATTACGGTCTATGAGGGGTTGCAGCTACCGGCAAAGGAGTTTATGGTATGAGCCCAGAACTGTTGTCGTGGTCGGGGTCCACCCTAACATGGGAATAATGGGACCGGCGAGGACCCAGGGTCGGGGCATGCAACAAAGGGTGGGTGTATGAGGTAGCGGAGGAATATGATTGGCTATGACCTTATACCGGGCCTCATACCAAAGGAAGTGTCGACGGGTCATTCCCGGTTGGCACCAAGGTTAAGATCTCTTATGGGTAAAGCAACACACCTCTCGCAGAGTGTAAAGAACCGTGACCCGTCACTCCCTGTTCCGGGATATGGAATCGCGAACGCTGCCGGAAAGGAACTCCATGAAGTTCTAGTAAACCGGCGAAGGCTGACGGACATAGTTCTTCTGAATAAAAGCAACCTTTTGAAGAAATGATTATGAAAACCTGCATTGGTATTAGACTTTCTGGTCTAATGCCGTAGTTAGTGCATTAAACACCTCTTTCCTATAATGAACTTGTTGAGTACGCTCGTACTCATCCCACTCTTAAATCCCCTGCTTAGATATGGAGGCATCGGAGGATGATCTACAGTGCAACTCGAAGGCCGAGGAGTCAATAACTTCTTCAAGGGACATGATCTGTCAGAAGAGTCAGATACCATATACAACATGGAGAAAACCTAGTTTAGCCATAGAATGGAACTAGCTTCCTAAACTTAGCTCCTATTTAGCTAGAATCTATTCATAGCCTCTATAGCTAGTTAAATACTCTACAAATAGAGTTCGTGTTAAGATTAGACTACGAGTCGTTCTTCTGTAGTTTATTTGCAGTTTTACCTCATTGTAAAGTAGGAGGCTATGATGATCTTATGTAACAGAGTCTGTGTGTTATTCTATAGACATGCCTTGGACCCGCATATGTTTATGTTGTACCACTCTGAGCGATATAATACTAGTGGAACGGTGTTTCATTGGTGTTATATCAGACTTGCATACTACACCATGCAGTGGTATGCCGGGTCACCACAGGCGTCTCTGGAACTTTTTCCGTATCGTGGCTCTCGGTAATAGGGTTTTCGCGACGGAGAGTATAAGTAGGCGGAAGGGCAGAGTTGGGAGAGGCTCGGGGGCCCCACACCATAGGGCGGCGCGGGCCCCGCTTGGCCGCGCGGCCCTGTGGTGGCGGCGCCTCCTGACCCCACTTCGTATCCTCTTCGGTCTTCTGGAAGCTCCGTGGAAAAATAAGACCCTGGGCGTTCGTTTCGTCCAATTCCGAGAATATTTCCTGTGTAGGATTTCTGAAACCAAAAACAGCACAAAACAGGAACTGGCGCTTCGGCATCTCGTTAATAGGTTAGTGCCGGAAAATGCATATAAATGATGTGAAGTGTGTATAAAACATGTGAGTATTATCATAAAACTAGCATGAAACATAAGAAATTATAGATACGTTTGAGACGTATCAGTACCGTAACTAGTTACGACAGTACCGCTTCGGTACCGCAGTGGTACCGCTTCGAGTCCAGTAAGGTTTGGACCCTATTGCGGTACCTCGAGCGGTACCGCGAGCGGTAGGACCGCTCTGTGTCCACGTGGACTAGATCTATGGGATTTCGAACTCAGAGCGGTAGTACCGCTTACCCAAAGCGGTAGTACCGCTTAGGCGAAAACAGGACATAACGGTTGGATTTGGAGGAGCCTATTTAAGGGGCCCTTCTTCCCCAACTCGTTATTATCTCTCCTCTCTCTATCTCTCTCCTCCATTGTTGCTGAGCTTAATCCTTGAGGATCTCCCCAACCATCCAACCAATCTTGCCCGAACTTTGAGGAATGGTGGAGGAGACCTCGATCTATAGTTCTACCAAGAGAGATTTCACCAATACTTGCTATTCCTTAGTGGATCTTGGTGTTAGGGTTCCTATGGTGGGACATTGGAGGAAGTGCATCCATGGAGGCTAGCTTGGTGTTGTACTAGCTCCATGGGTTGTTGAGAGCCTCCTTGTGGTGTGGAGCTCGCCCCAACCTTGTGAAGGAATCACCGCCTCGACCGGTGCCTTAGTGGAGAAGGGGAGCCCCTTTGTGGAGCTCTCTCGAGGAAGAAGGTGAGGCCTTCCTTCGTGGTGTGTCCGTCTAGCCTCTTGTGTGAGGCTATTACCTCCACGACGCAGACGTACTCCCTTTTGTGGGAGGAACTGCGGGAAACAAACCTCGCCTCGTCACCGCGCTCTCCGGTTGTCCCGCTCCTTACTCTTACTATCTTGTGTGATTCCTTTGCTTGTTGTACTTGTCTAGGATCATTGTAGGAACACCAACACCACTAAAGCAATCACCTTTACCTTCCGCATTGCTAAAATTGAAAAAGACTAAAACTTGACGTAGGAACCATTCACCCCCCCTCTTGTTCGCTACGATCCATTCATCTATAACACCCGGTCATCACGTGATGCTTCGAAAAGACGAGTCTTAGGAACGGTGCATACTAAGGACGATCACTTCATGGATATGTGAATATTGTTAGTGCCCAACTAATTGGAGGATTGGGACGCCTGGCATCTTCAACCTTCATACATTCCCATAAAACTTATGAGTTTATGTAGTCTCACTAGATTATATTCTATCATCTTGCAATAAGGTCTTAGATATCACATATATCTCATACCTTGCTTATTTCTGAAAACAAAATTTCCAGCTCCTTACTTTTCAAACGGATTTGAACTTCAAGTTTCACGGAGACAAGATGATTTTGGGTACTAATTGAAACCATTGCTCTTTGAATCAAAAATGTGAGGTTTACTAAAAGTTTGCAATAGGACTTAACCATTTCTTGATTCTTTCAACAATATGGTACCAGTCCGTAAAGTTGTTTATCAGACTTAACAGTGTATCTATCTCAATTACAAGACTAGCGCTTGGTAGATAACGGATGCCAATTCTAAAAATTAATTCAAAATACTATTCAGACTATGTTTATGATAATTAGTTCATGTTTTAATCTAATTACTAATGAACTCCCACTTAATACAACATCCCTCATAGTTGTTAAGTGGCACACGATCCATATCCACTACACCAAAACCGATATCACGTGAGATGATGTAGCTTCAACGGTGAACATCAACATGTTGATCATATCATCCATATGACTCGTGTTCAACCTTTCGGTTTCCCGTGTTCCGAGGCCATGTCTGTACATGCTAGGCTCGTCAAGCAAACCCAAGTATTTCCGCGTGTGCAACATGGCTTACACCCGTTGTATGTGAACGTAGAATCTATCACATCTGATCATCACGAGATGCTTCAAAATGATGAACTGTAGCAACGGTGCATACGAGGGGAGAACACTTTATTATCTTGATATTAATGTGAGGGATCATCTTATAATGCTACTGTCGTGATCTAAGCAAAATAAGATGCATAAAGGATTAACATCACATGCAATTCATATGTGATATGATATGGCCCTTTAGTCTTTGCGCCTTTGATCTTCATCTCCAAAGCACGGACATGATCTCCATCATCAACGGGCATGATCTCCATCATCGTCGGCGTAGCGTCAAGGTCCATGTCACTGTCTTCATGGTTGTTCACCACATGTAGCAACTATTACAACTACTTTGAAATAAAACTACTACATGAAATATAAAGACAACCATAAGGCTCCTGCCGGTTTCCACAATACAATAATGATCATCTCATACTGTTATCACCAGAATTTGACCGGATCAGAAGTGGGCCGCGATCAAGATGGGCTTGAAGATTATATACGGAAGAAATACATGAATCGGCCTTGTGTACCAAGTTGGGCTAAATTGCCCATGTATCTGTATTATAGTAGATCGCATCTTAATTTAGAAGTTAGAGTTTTACCCGTGCACGGTTAGGTGCACGCCTGAATTAGAAAGTCCCCCGGACTATAAAGATGTATCTAGGGTTTATGAAATAAACAACAACCAACATTCAACACAACCAATCTCGGCGCATCGCCAACTCCTTCGTCTCGAGGGTTTCTTCCGGTAAGCACCATGCTGCCTAGATCGCATCTTGCGATCTAGGCAGCACAAGCTTATTTACGTTGTTCATGCATTGCTCGTGCTGAAGCCTTTTTGATGGCGAGCAACGTAGTTATCTCAGATGTGTTAGGGTTAGCATTGTTCTTCGTATCATATGCTGTCGTAGTGCAACCCTTATACATCTAGCCGCCCTTACACCTATCTTAGGTGTAGGGGCGGCACCCCGCTTGATCATTGTTTAGTAGATCCGATCCGTTACGGTTGCTCCTTGTTCTTCAAGGATTAGTTTAATATCCGCAATAGTTAGGCCTTACAAAGGGTTGGAGGATCGAGCGGCGTGTAGGGTGTAGTTTGCTAGCCCTAGACAGGATGTTCCGGGGATCAACCTCGTGTTGGTTTTTAGGCCCTGTCTAGGATCGGCTTACGATCACCGTACGCGAGCGCGAGGCCCAATCGTGAGTAGGATGATCCGATTATGAAGTGAAAACCCTAAATCGTCATAGATCGCTTTAGCTTTATCTTGATCAAGCAGGACCACCATATATTCGTACACCTCGTACGAATCATGGGTCGATCGGCTCTTTGAGCCGATTCACAGGACAACCTGAGAGCCGATCGAGGCTCGTATTTAACGTTTACGTGTATGCCATGCAGGAAACTAAGCGAGGCATCATCCAACACCTTCCCCGACCGGTATAGGTCAGGTGGCACGCCCTTGCGACAGCATCGGACGTGTGACCAGAAGGCTTTGCGGGCCGTCGCTCTGAGGGACCGGGGCCAGCCGCAACCCTGAGTTGTTCCCGGCTCTACGGTGTTGCCCGTCGCTGCCCGCCGGTGGGTTTCTGACCGCAACACATTCTGGCACGCGCGGTGGGACAATCTTCGACATCCACCGCATCGCCATCTACATCCGAGATGGCGGAAAGCACTCCGGTCAAGTACGAGGATCTGACTGACGAGCTCAAGAAGAAGCATGACGAGATCAAGGCAGTCCTCGAAGCCGACCTCATCGGCTCTTTCCACAGAACCCGCTCCCACGGCATCAGGTGGAAGGGGTTCTCACCTGAAGGCGCACTCGATGGAGTGGACCTGTCCGCCCCGTCAAAAGAACGCACCAGGTCGCTACGTCAGGAGATCAACTACATGGTGGCTCATTCGCTGCACCGCCACTCTGAGAGCCTGGTGAACACTTTGGAGCGTGTCGCTCTGCGCGTGATCCAGGAAATCATGAGCCATCGGTATTCTCCGTCGGGACCAGCTCGGGGACTTACAAAGGGGAGATGCCATTCCGAGTCCCGTCCACCGCTGCCGTTCGCGTTGGCAGCACCAGAAGTGCCGAACTCATCGGCATACGTCGTCTACAAGATTGGTGGTGATCCTAGTGACTACCAATTCCTAGCTGAGGCGCCCAAGGAGATCCCGCACGGATACACGTGCGCATACGTGCCAGACTGCAGTACCTGGGCACTCTCGAACCAGGCTGCAACAGCAGGGGCCTCTGGAACAGCAGGGGGAACGTCGGGAGCAGATCTTGAGATGCAAACGTGGTTAGCTAAGTACGCCACTCCGACAAACCTCCAGAGCTCAGCTCCTGCAGTTGGCTCGGAACTGGAAAAGCAAGCATGGCTGGCTAAGTATGCCACCCCGGCGAATCTTCAGGGTTCGACACCTTCAGCCATCACCGCGGATCATATTTGTACAATTCTGAAAGATCAGTTCGGCATGATGCCGAAAAGGAAGACATTCGGCTATACCAAGCCGTACCCCAACGAGTACGAATTGATCCCGCTACCACCCAAATATCGGCTCCCTGACTTCACAAAGTTTAGTGGATCAGATGGTTCCAGCTCCATCGAGCATGTGAGCCGATATTTGGCACAGCTGGGCACGATCTCAGCATCAGACGAGCTGGGTGTGAGGTTGTTCGCACAGTCCCTCACAGGATCGGCTTTCGGGTGGTACACATCGCTGCCACCGAACTCAATCCGGACTTGGAAGCAGTTGGAAGAGCAGTTCCATGAGCAGTATCACTCAGAGGCTTCCGAGGCTGGCATTGCCGATCTAGCACAAGTACGACAGAAGCGCGGGAAACAAGTGTCGAATACATCCAGCGCTTCGAGACCATTAGGAACCGATGCTATTCGGTTCACGTAAGTGAAAAAGAAGCAATGGAGTTGGCGGTGGTGGGTCTCTCATCATCGATCAAGGACGTGGCCTCCCAAGCAGACTACCCTTCATTGGCGCACAAGGTGCGTAAGCCGTCAGCATATGAACAGCGCCACCCGGATGTTTACCAGGACAAATTCAAGCGTGCGGTGGTCCCGGTTGAGGCGAACGAGGATGGAGGTGCTGCGGGAGATCGAGAGATAGCAGTGGCTGAGTGGACTCGGGCGGCAGGCCCCGTGTCCTGCAAGTGGGTTAAGCCACAAGGCCCTCCAAAAGGGTTCGACTTCGACGTGACTAAAGCTGAGCAGATTTTCGACCTCTTACTAACGGAGAAGCAGCTAAAGGTACCCGAAGGCCACAAGATCCCCACGGTGCAGGAGCTGAACGGAAAGCCATACTGCAAGTGGCATAACACGTTCACCCACACCACTAACGACTGCAGGGTGTGGCGTCAGCAGATCCAAATGGCGATAGAAAAAGGGCGGCTAATTTACAACCAGTACGCCATGAAGGTCGACACACACCCCTTCCCCGCCGTTAACATGGTGGAGTGCACTTACCATGGAGGGTGCCAGCCGGATTTCTCGTGCAATATCAACATGGTGGGACCTGGGCACCACTCTGGTAAGAACGGAGATGAGGGCAGCTGCTCTCATAGCAAAGACACAGAGGAAGCCGCTCCACGCGATCGGCTCCACCGCGACGGCAAGCGCTACGTCACAGAGGGAGAAGTGAAGAACATAAGATATCAGCGACCTCTCTCTGATCACCTCCTCAACAAGAATGTGTTGACGTCAGAAACCCCCTGGCGGGCAGAGACGGGCAACACGGTAGAGCCGGGAACAACTAGGGCTGCGGCTGGCCCCAGTCCCTCGGAGCGACGGCCCGCAAAGCCTCCTGGTCGCACGCACCGATGTTTATCACAAGGGCGTGCCACCTGACCTATACCTGGTCAGGAAGGTGTGGATGATGCCTCGCTTAGTTTCCTGCAGGGCACACACGTAAACGTTAAATACGAGCCTCGATCGGCTCTCCGGTTATCCCGTGAATCGGCTCAAAGAGCCGATCCACCCATGATTCGGACGGGGTGTCCGAATATATGGTGGTCCCGCTTGATCAAGGTAAAGCTAAAGAGATCTACGACGATGTAGGGTTTTCACCGCATAATCGGATCGTCCTACTCCGAGGTTGGGCCTCGCGGCCACGCACGGTGATCGTAAGCCGATCCTAAACAAGGCCTAAAAACCAACACGAGGTTGATCCTCGGAACATCCTGCTTAGGGCCAACGAACGACACCCTACGTGCCGCTGGATCCTCCCCCCTTTGTAAGGCCTAACTATTGCGGATATTAAACTAATCCTTGTAGAACAAGGAGCAATCGTAACAGATCAGATCTACTAAACTATGATCAAGCGGGGTGCCGCCCCTACACCTAAGATAGGTGTAAGGGCGGCTAGACATGCAAGGGTTGCACTACGAAAGCATGTAATATGAAGAACAATGCTAACCCTAACATGTCTAAGATAACTACGTTGCTCACCATCAAAAAGGCTTCAGTACGAGCAACGCATGAACAACGTGGGCAGGCTTGTGCTGCCTAGATCGCAAGATGCGATCTAGGCAGCATGATGCTTACCGGTAGAAACCCTCGAGACGAAGGGGTTGGCGATGCGCCGAGATTTGTTTGTGTTTGAACGTTGGTTGTTGTTTATTCCATAAACCCTAGATACATATTTATAGTCCAGCGGACTTTCTAATGTGGGCGTGCACTAAACCGTGCACGAGATAAACTCTAACTCTTAATCTAGATACAATCTACTATGTTACAGATACATGGGCAATTAAGCCCAACTTGGCATAAAAGGCCGATTCACGTATTCCTTCTATATATATTTCTTCAAATCTATCTTGATCGCGGCCCACCTCTGACTCGGTCAAATTCTGGTGATAACACATGCCCCCCTGGTTTTGGAAGTGACATTTCCAAAACCATTATGCTCTTCTTTCGTCGGGTCATGTCGTGGCAGAACCGCCGCAGTATCCGTCATCATGATAACTTGCCTTCTCAACTTCTCCGCGTAACTTGGCAGTCTTTTCTCTTTCTTTCAAACACCACTTCCTCGGAAACTGCTGTGGCATTGAATTCCCACTATATCCCCTTTTATTTAACCGTTCCGCACAGTTCAATCCTGTATCTCCTTTGCATTAGCATTCTAAAAGCTGCGCCACCATGTCCTCTTCCTCCTCTGCTTCATCGGCTCTTTCCACCCAGTCCTCTTCGTCTCGCGCGCCGACGCCGGAGCCGAACCTGGTGGAGGTCCACGCAGCGAACACCCGTCGCGCCATTGCGGCCGGGGAGGAGTCTAGCCATGACTTCTCCCTTTGGTCAGAGGACGACAAGTCCTTGACCGACGGGGAAAGCGACCTCCGCTTCCTCGTCGATGGGACAGCGGAGGAGGAGAGCGACGACGATCGCTTCTCCTGCGACTTCTCCTCTCCCGAGGAAGAGGAGGAGGAAGAAGAGGAGGAGGAGGAGGATGACACCTCCTCCGATGAGCCCCCGGCCAAGCGGTTCTGCCCTTGGCCGGGAAACCTCAGCGACTTCGACAGTGATGATGACGACGCTGACGAAGAAGACGAGGACAACGAAGGCCCGGTCGGCGGCCATTGGAGCGACGACGAGCTTGCCGGGAGTAGCACCGACGGTGGTGACGACGGCGATGGCGAGGGCAGCGACGGCCCGTAGATAGGACATCTAGCATAGGACCAGTAGCAGTAGGTGGGGCCATGTATCCCCTAGTGCTTCCTTTGGGAGAAATCAGCTCCTTATGTAAGAAATCAATCAATGAAGAACTTTCCCCAATTTGATTTTGCCGATTTCCTTTAGGACAATTTAGCCGACCGTCCTTCGCACTGATCCTCCCGATTCGTCCCCTTTGCCAATGCGTAACGAGCCGATAGCAACGCATCGGTCCTTCGACATTTACCCTTCCATTCTTCAACTGATGATTCCCTTTCCGGTAAATACCGTGGGATTTCCAAGAGAGCCCTTAAATTTCTTCCACCGGTTTCAGCGATCCCTCTCAGCAAGCGCTTATTATTCGTGAAGAAGGTTGCAACGAAGATCAGCCGATGGTACTTCAATCGGTTCCTCCATAGAGCATCTACCAGGCCTGTTGCCCCCCGAGTCTCAGCCAAGGCAAAACAGAGACGAGGATACGCAAATTAGCTGTATGGACCTGGTCTTGATCATGTCTGAGGGAGCTTCTTATGCAGAGCCAGCCGATTTGAACATAAATCGGCTTCTCAAAGCAGAGAGCCTTCAAGGTGAGCTGCCCCCCGAGCTTCTTCAGTTCTTGCCGGCCAGATCGGCTCCTTTCCTTTGGTGGATCTGATGCAATCCATCCTTGACCTGATCTGCACGTCCAGGCTGCTCTTGGTCTTGTCCTTGAAGAGAGGATCCGAGCTCTTAAGCTACTCCATTAAGGAGTTCTTTCATTAAAACCCTCTGATCGTGACAGTTATTCCTCTTGAGTCGATGGCCATGCATCGGCTTCCATATCCTTAAGTCGATGCCTGCTGCATCGGCTGTGCTCGAAAATTTTCGAATTTTCTGGCCGATTTGTGTATCGGCCCCCACACTTCAATACCCATCACCAAAGGATGAGCTACTTCTACTGCATATCCTCATGCTTTATCCACCTGGGTGCCCCCCCGAGCCGATTCTATCAAGAGAAATGATGGTATCGGCTCTGTTGGATTAACATGTCGAGCCCAGGCAGAATGGTGGGTGAGGATAATTTTGGCCGATTGCTGGAATCGGCCTCCACGTTGCTTGCTCGGTGAAGGTTTTGTAAGTTCCCTTCATAAATTTTCGGGCCGATCACAAGGATCAGCCTCGCCTTGTTTGGTCATGGGTTTAATCTTGCTACTCGGTCAGGCTGGATAAAACCAACCCAACCTCTGACTTTATGCGCTTGCTGTCGTCCACCTTGAGTGCATCGTAGAGTCGTGGAGCACTGAGCTCCGTTGGAAGGACGAGCACCATGTTTGTACCAGCCGATGTTTCATCATCGGCTTTCCTTTGTTTGGGGCGCCACTCCATTTTCCGTGGACGACCCTCTTCATCCAGGGTTCGCTGAACCTTTGCAGCCAGATCAGGCCTTGCCTTCCTCAATGTATGCAAGTATAACCTCTCGGCTTCTTCCAGGCCGCGCAATCGTTGAACCCTGCGTTTTTGGGAACGGCTGAGTCCATCAGGGCACCACCTTGGACGATGGTATCTGTCTTCTTCTTCCCCCTCGTCTTCTGAATCCTGGAGATCTGCCCAACGAGGTGACTCAGCGCGTTTGCTTGGTGGCGGGAGAGGTCCTAAGCGCTCGAACACAGATACATTGGCTGCCTCCTTCTTCTTCTGGTTGCATTCTGGGCAGTTGCCGATTGTGGGCAATCGGCTCATTCCTGAATCCCAGCAGTGTCTGAAGAAAGGGCAATCCCAGTGTCTGGCGTTGTTATCTTGCTCCCTTGATTCTTCTTTGGCACGGCGCTCGTGCTCCTCCTCATCGTGATCATGCCGACGATGTCTTCTGGCTTCTCTAGCCAGACGATTTCTTTCATCATCATCGCCGGACCGTCGGCGTTGGTCGTACTGACTCACATACTTGTTGAGGAGGTGATCAGAGAGAGGTCGCTGATATCTTATGTTCTTCACTTCTCCCTCTGTGACGTAGCGCTTGCCGTCTTGGCGGAGCCGATCGCGTGGAGCGGCTTCTTCTGTATCTTCGTCATGAGAGCAGCTGCCCTCATCTCCATTCTTGCCAGCGTGGTGTCCAAGATCTACCATGTTGATACTGCACAGAAACCCGGTCGGCACCCTCGCATGGCAAGCATACTCCACCATGTTTACGGCGGGGAAGGGCTGGGTATCGACCTTCATGGCGTACTGGTTGAAAATTAGACGCCCGTTCTCTATCGCCGCTTGGATGTGCTGACGCCACACCCTGCAGTCGTTGGTGGCATGGGAGAGCGAGTTATGCCATTTGCAGTATGGCTTTCCATTCAGCTCTTGCGCCGTGGGGAATTTGAGACCTTCAGGTATCTTCAACTGCTTTTCCTTGAGTAGGAGGTCGAAGATTTGCTCAGTCTTGGTCACGTCAAAATCAAATCCCCTGGGCGGGCCTGGTGGCTTTACCCATTTGCAGGACACGGGGGTTCCTCCCCGAGTCCACTCAGCCACTGCTACTTCTTGGTCTCCCGCAGGAACTTCGTCTTCCTCTGCATCGACCAGGGTTACTGCACGCTTGAACTTGTCTTGGTACAGGTCCGGGTGGCGCTGTTCATATGCTGAAAGTTTCTGAACCACGTGCGCCAGCGAGGGATAATCTGCTTGGGAGGCCATGTCCTTGAGCTGTGTTGCAAGGCCCGCTACTGCCAACTCGACTGCTTCCTTTTCAGTTATACGAACCGAATAGCATCGGTTCCTAAGATTCCTGAAGCGCTGGATGTATTCTGTCACAGTTTCTCCGCGCTTCTGACGTAGTTGTGCTAGATCGGCAATGCTAGACTCGGAAGCTTCTGAATGGTACTGCTCATGGAACTGCTCTTCCAACTGCTTCCAAGTTTGGATGGAGTTCGGTGGTAGCGATGTGTACCACCCGAAAGCCGATCCTGTGAGGGACTGTGAGAAGAACCTCACGCGCAACTCATCTGACGCTGAGATCGTGCCCAGCTGTGCCAAATATCGGCTCACATGCTCGATGGAGCTGGACCCCTCTGATCCACTAAACTTTGTGAAGTCCGGGAGCCGATATTTGGGTGGCAGCGGGATCAGTTCGTAGTTGTTGGGGTACGGCTTGGTGTAGCCGAACGCCTTCCTTTTCGGCATCATGCCGAACTGATCTTTCAGAATTGCACAAATCTGATCCGCTGTGATGGCTGAAGGTGTCGAACCCTGAAGATTCGCCGGGGTGGCATACTTAACCAGCCATGCTTGTTTTTCCGGTTCTAAGCCAACTGCAGGAGCTGGGCTTTGGAGGATCGTCGGGGTGGCGTACTTAGCCAGCCACGACTGCTTCTCAGGATCGGCTCCTGACGTTCCTCCTGCCGTTCCAGAGGCCGCTGTTATTGCAGCCTGGTTCGAGAGTGCCCAGGCGTTGCAGTCCGGTACGTATGCGCACGCGTATCCGTGCGGGACCTCCTTGGGTGCCTCAGGTAGGAATTGGTAGTCACTAGGATCACCACCAATCTTGTAGACGACGTATGTGGATGAGTTCGGCAGTTCCGGTGCTGCCCATGCGAACGGCTGGGGCTGGAGTGGCATCTCTCCTTTGAAAGTCCCCAGAGCCGGTCCCGACGGGGAGTACCGGTGACTCATGATTTCCTTGACGACGCGCAGAGCGACACGCTCCAAGGTGTTCACCAGGCTCTCAGAGTGGCGGTGCAGCGAATGAGCTACCATGTAGTTGATCTCCTGCCGCAGCGACCTGGTGCGTTCTTCTGACGGGGCGGACAGGTCCACTCCATCGAGCGCGCCTTCAGGTGTGAAACCCTTCCACCTGACGCCATGGGTGCGGGTTCGGTGGAAGGAGCCGATGAGTTCGGCTTCGAGGGTTGCCTTGATCTCGTCATGTTTCTTCTTGAACTCATCAGGCAGATCCTCGTACGTGACCGGAGTGTCTTCCGCCATCTCGGATGTAGATGGCGATGTTGCGGATGTCGAAGGCAGTCCCACCGGGCGTGCCAGAATGTGTTGACGTCAGAAACCCCCTGGCGGGCAGAGACGGGCAACACGGTAGAGCCGGGAACAACTAGGGCTGCGGCTGGCCCCAGTCCCTCAGAGCGACGGCCCGCAAAGCCTCCTGGTCGCACGCACCGATGTTTATCACAAGGGCGTGCCACCTGACCTATACCTGGTCGGGAAGGTGTGGATGATGCCTCACTTAGTTTCCTGCGGGGCACACACGTAAACGTTAAATACGAGCCTCGATCGGCTCTCGGGTTATCTCGTGAATCGGCTCAAAGAGCCGATCCACCCATGATTCGGACGGGGTGTCCGAATATATGGTGGTCCTGCTTGATCAAGGTAAAGCTAAAGAGATCTACGACGATGTAGGGTTTTCACCGCATAATCGGATCGTCCTACTCCAGGTTGGGCCTCGCGGCCACGCACGGTGATCGTAAGCCGATCCTAAACAAGGCCTAAAAACCAACACGAGGTTGATCCTCGGAACATCCTGCTTAGGGCCAACGAACGACACCCTACGTGCCGCTGGATCCTCCCCCTTTGTAAGGCCTAACTATTGCAGATATTAAACTAATCCTTGTAGAACAAGGAGCAATCGTAACGGATCAGATCTACTAAACTATGATCAAGCGGGGTGCCGCCCCTACACCTAAGATAGGTGTAAGGGCGGCTAGACATGCAAGGGTTGCACTACGAAAGCATGTAATATGAAGAACAATGCTAACCCTAACATGTCTAAGATAACTACGTTGCTCGCCATCAAAAAGGCTTCGATACGAGCAACGCATGAACAACGTGGGCAGGCTTGTGCTGCCTAGATCGCAAGATGCGATCTAGGCAGCATGATGCTTACCGGTAGAAACCCTCGAGACGGAGGGGTTGGCGATGCGCCGAGATTTGTTTGTGGTTGAACGTTGGTTGTTGTTTATTCCATAAACCCTAGATACATATTTATAGTCCAGCGGACTTTCTAATGTGGACGTGCACTAAACCGTGCACGAGATAAACTCTAACTCTTAATCTAGATACAATCTACTATGTTACAGATACATGGGCAATTAAGCCCAACTTGGCATAAAAGGCCGATTCACGTATTCCTTCTATATATATTTCTTCAAATCTATCTTGATCGCGGCCCACCTCTGACTCGGTCAAATTCTGGTGATAACAGTATGTGAGTCAGTATGACCAACGCCGACGATACAACGACGATGATGAAAAGAATCGTCTGGCTAGGGACGACAGGAGACGTCGTCGGCATGATCACGACGAGGAGCGATATGAGCGCCACGCCAAGGAAAAGTCGAGGGAGCAAGACGACGTGGATAGGCACTGGGACTGCCCCTTCTTCAGACACTGCTAGGATTCAGGAGTGAGCCGATTGCCAACAATCGGCAATTGCCCAGAATGTAAACAAAAGAAGAAGGATGCAGCTAACGTGTCCGTGTTCAAACGTCTAGGGCCTCTCCCACCTCGGAACAAGCATGCTGAGTCCGCTCGGGTGGAAGATCTCGAGGAACTAGAGGACGATGATGAAGAAGACAAGTATCATCGGCCAAGGTGGTGCCCTGATGGGCTCAGCCGTTCCCAAAAGCGAAGGGTTCAGCATCTGCGTGGGTTGGAGGAAGCTGAAAGGTTATACCTGCACACGTTGAGGAAGGCACGGCCTGATCTGGCCGCCAAAATTCAGCGAACCCTGGACGAAGAAGGTCGGCCACAAAGAAAAGAGTGGCGCCCCAAGCAAAGGAAAGCCGATGATGAGACATCGGCTGGCACAAACATGGTGCTCGTCCTTCCAACGGAGTTTGGTGCTCCAGGATTACACGAGGCACCCAATTTCGACGACTGCGAGCGCATCAACATGACAAAGGACGGGGTTAGGTTGGTTTCATCCACCGGCCTGACCGTGTAACAAAAACAGCGTCTATGGACAAACGTGGCGATGCCGATCCGGGAGATCGGCCCCAAGGATTTATGGAGGAACGTTACAAAACCTTCATCGAGCAAGCAACGTGGAGGCCGATTCCAGCAATCGGCCAAAATTATCCTCACTGTACATTCTACATGGGTTCAACATTCGATCCAACAGGGAATACCTGAAGAGCCGATACCATCAAATCCCTTGAAAGAATCGGCCCTGGGGGCACCCAGGTGGATAAAACACGAGGATATACAGTAGAAGCGTCTTACAAATGCCCAGCAGCCCAAGATATCTTTTGATGATGGGTATTGAAGTATGGGGGCCGATACATAAATCGGCCGTAAAAAATTCAAAAAATTTTAAGCACAGCCGATGCGCAGACATCGACTTAAGGATAGAAAGCCGATGCATGGCCATCGACTCAAGAGGTACAACTGTTGTAAACAGAGATTCAATGGAGCAGGAAGTGGGTCACGAAGAGAGACTCTGCTGGAAGAACTCCTCAATGGAATGGTTTGGTGGCTCAGATCCTCTCTTCAAGAACCTCCAAATTCTTTTTGCAAGTATTCGAGTCCGCAATATCGGCTGGGGCAAGTTTGAGGGATCATGACCCTGACCAATGCCAAGAGCAGCATGAAGTGGACTGAAGAAGCTCGGGGGGCAGCTCACCCTGAAGATTCTCTGCTCTGGGGAGCCGATTTTGTTGAAATCTGCTGGCTCTACATTTCTCGCCTTGACTAAGGCTCGGGGGGCAGCCTGCCCTGAAGGACCCTTTGCTATAGGGAGCCGATTTTGTTGAAATCGGCTGGCTCTGCAATCTCAACTGATTCTGAGGGATGGTTGCTGCAAGGAAGAGCAGGATTTTAAACATCGCTGCAGACTATCGAAAGAAAATCTGTGATAGGTGGTGCCTATCCTGCAGAAGTGTCAGCTCCAGTCTCCGGGTTGAGTTAGCAATGGTCCCAGAGAGCCCTTGAAAGCAAAGGGGATTTGGAAGAGAAGGATCCGGCAGGAGAATGTCTGAAAACCTGAGATTAATGATGAGACCAGGCATTATTTCAGGAGTTTTGCCGTTGAGTCCAACACTACGCTCAGTGACTGCGGATTGGACCTGTTCGGTTGGAAGTTTGGGGATCTGAATTTGAGCAAGGTTCGCAGGTTACCAATGCGTTGCCATCGGTTTATTGAGCGGTGATCAAATTAACAATCGGCCAAATCAGTACGAAGAGAAATCGGCAAAATCAAGTTAAGGGAAATTCTTCATTAATATTGGGATTTCTTACAATGAAGAGCCGACGGCTCAAAGAAGAAAGAACAAAAGAAAGAGCCGATTGCTCAGGAACTACTAATCCTACATTACTAGTCCTCGCTAGCATCGTCGTCGGCGTCGCGGTCGGCGCTACTGCCGGAGAATTCCTCGCCGCTGCTACCCCAGCCGTCGGCCGGAGCTTCTTCTTCCTCGTCATCATCATCATCCTCGCTGTCCGCCCAAGCGCGGAAGCGCTTCGTCGGCGGGTACCCAGCGGAAGAGAAGGAATCATCCTCCTCCTCCTCTTCTCCTTCCTCGTCATCATCCTCGCCCTCGCTGTCCGCCCACATGCGGGAGCGCTTCTTCGGCGGGAGCCTGGCGGAGGGGGAGGCCCCTGTCTTCTCTACTTCTCCTTTTTTATCCTCCTTGTCGGAGGAGATGGGGTTCGCCACGGAGTGGAGGTCGTCTTCATTCTTGCTCTTCGGCGAGGATTGGAGGGGGAGGCCTGAAGGGGAAGAGGAAGAGGAAGACATTTCTGCAGGGGAAGAGGGTTTTTTGGCGCTGGTAGACAGAACAGAGCAAGGGGATGGAGTGGCGAACCGTTTGGCACAGATAAATAAAGGGAGTGTAGTGGAGGTTTAATGCCATGACGGTTCTCGAGGACATTATGCCGAAATTATCAATTCGTGCAGAGAAGCCAAGGAGGCGAGGCGAAATGATGGAAGATTCTGCGGCAGTGCTGTTCTGCCACGACATGACCCGATGAAGGAAAGGCATAATGATTTTGGAAATATCATTTCCAAAACCAGGGGGGCATGTGTTATCACCAGAATTTGACCAGATCAGAAGTGGGCCGCGATCAAGATGGGCTTGAAGATTATATACGGAAGAAATACATGAATCGGCCTTGTGTACCAAGTTGGGCTAAATTGCCCATGTATCTGTATTATAGTAGATCGCATCTTAATTTAGAAGTTAGAGTTTTACCCGTGCACGGTTAGGTGCACGCCTGAATTAGAAAGTCCCCCGGACTATAAAGATGTATCTAGGGTTTATGAAATAAACAACAACCAACGTTCAACACAACCAATCTCGGCGCATCGCCAACTCCTTCGTCTCGAGGGTTTCTTCCGGTAAGCACCATGCTGCCTAGATCGCATCTTGCGATCTAGGCAGCACAAGCTTATTTATGTTGTTCATGCGTTGCTCGTGCTGAAGCCTTTTTGATGGCGAGCAACGTAGTTATCTCAGATGTGTTAGGGTTAGCATTGTTCTTCGTATCATATGCTGTCGTAGTGCAACCCTTATACATCTAGCCGCCCTTACACCTATCTTAGGTGTAGGGGCGGCACCCCGCTTGATCATTGTTTAGTAGATCCGATCTCGTTACGATTGCTCCTTGTTCTTCAAGGATTAGTTTAATATCCGCAATAGTTAGGCCTTACAAAGGGTTGGAGGATCCAGCGGCGTGTAGGGTGTAGTTTGCTAGCCCTAGACAGGATGTTCCGGGGATCAACCTCGTGTTGGTTTTTAGGCCCTGTCTAGGATCGGCTTACGATCACCGTACGCGAGCGCGAGGCCCAATCGTGAGTAGGATGATCCGATTATGAAGTGAAAACCCTAAATCGTCATAGATCGCTTTAGCTTTATCTTGATCAAGCAGGACCACCATATATTCGTACACCTCGTACGAATCATGGGTGCATCGGCTCTTTGAGCCGATTCACAGGACAACCTGAGAGCCGATCGAGGCTCGTATTTAACGTTTACGTGTATGCCATGCAGGAAACTAAGCGAGGCATCATCCAACACCTTCCCCGACCAGGTATAGGTCAGGTGGCACGCCCTTGCGACGAGCATCGGACGTGTGACCAGAAGGCTTTGCGGGCCGTCGCTCTGAGGGACTGGGGCCAGCCGCAGCCCTGAGTTGTTCCCTGCTCTACGGTGTTGCCAGTCGCTGCCCGCCGGTGGGTTTCTGACCGCAACACATACATATTCATCATCACATCATGGCCATATCACATCACCAAACCCTGCAAAAAAAAGTTAGACGCCTCTAATTTGGTTTGCATATTTTACGTGGTTTAGGGTTTTCGAGTAAGATCCAATCTACCTACGAACGTGAACCACAACGGTGATACTAGTGTTGTCAATAGAAAGAGTAAATTGAATCTTCACTATGGTGAGAGAGATAGACACCCGCAAAGCCACTTATGCAATACAAGTTGCATGTCGACCGTGGAGCAAGTCTCATGAACACGGTCATGTAAAGTTAGCTCGGGCCGCTTCATCCCACCATCCCGCAAGATGCAAAGTACACGAACTAAAGACAACAAAAGCATCAACGCCCACAAAACCATCGTGTTCTACTCGTGCAACCAATCTATGCATAGACACGGCTCTGATACCACTGATGGGATTCGTAGCATAGAAAACAAAAAATTTCCTACCGCAAGAACGAATAACAAGCCAAGATGCAATCTAGAAGATGGGAGCAACGAGAATATCATGAGACTAACCCTCGAAGATTTCCAAAGCCTACGAGATTAGATCTCATTGTTACAGAAGATGGTCAATTGCCGCTTTCGAAAGCGCGTAGAAGATCTTGACGGTGCCACAGTCGGGCAGCACCTCCGTACTCGGTGACACGTTCGGTGTTGATGATGACGTCCTTCTCCCTGTTCCAGCGGGCAGCAGAAGTAGTAGATCCTCCTCAGAATCCCGACAGCACGACGGCGTGGTGGCGGTGGTGGTGGAGAACTCCGGCAGGGCTTCACCTAAGCGCTACGGGAGGTGTATGAGGAGGGAGGTGTGCTAGGGTTTGGGAGAGAGGGGGGCTAGGGCGCCGGCCAGGGGAGCCCTAGGTGGTGCAGCCAAGTCTTGAGACAGCCCCCTCCCTCTCCTCCTCATTATATAGGTGGAAGCCCCAGGGTTTGCCCAAAGTCTTCGAATAAGACCCCAATTCAAAAACTGCCTTATGGACGAAACCTAGAGGGACATGGACTCCCCCCTTCCCCCTTTCTTTGGCCGGCCAAGCAGGTGGAGTCCTCCATGGACTCCACCCTCCCACTTGGTTGGCTGGTTGGGTTTGGTGGAGTCCAACCGGGACTCCACCTTCCACGGTGATTTCATCCGGAAGGTTCTAGAACATTCTAGCGCCTTCCATAAATGCACCGGATCATTTCCAAACTTGGAAAGTGACTTCCTATATATGAATCTTATTCTCCGGACCATTCCGGACCTCCTCGTGATGTCCTGGATCCCATCCGAGACTCCGAACAAATATTCGAACTCCATTCCATATTCCATATCTACTTAAAACGACATCAAACCTTAAGTGTGTCACCCTACAGTTCGTGAACTATGCAGACATGGTCGAGACTCCTCTCCGACCAATAACCAATAGCAGGATATGGAGATCCATAATGGCTCCCACACATTCAACGATAACTTAGTGATCGATTGAACCATTTACATACGATATCGATTCCCTTTGTCACGCGATATTTTTACTTGTCCGAGGTTTGATCATCGGTATCTCCATACCTTGTTCAACCTCGTCTCCGACAAGTACTCTTTACTCGTGTCGTGGCATATCATCTCTTGTGAACTATTCACATGCTTGCAAGCTAATCAGATGACATTCCACCGAGAGGGCCCAGAGTATATCTATCCGTCATTAGGATGGACAAATCCCACTCTTGATCCATATGCCTCAACTCGTACTTTCCTAATACTTAATCCCACCTTTATGACCACCCATTTACGCAGTGGCGTTTGATGTAATCAAAGTACCCTTCCGGTATAAGTGATTTACATGATCTCGTGGTCGAAGGACTAGGTAACTATGTATCGAAAGCTTATAGCAAATTGAACTTAATGACGTGATCTTATGCTACGCTTATTTGGGTGTGTGTCCATTATATCATTCACCTAATGACATAACCTTGTTATTAATAACATCCAATGTTCATGATCACGAAACCATGATCATCTATTAATCAACAAGCTAGTTATACAAGAGGCTTACTAGGGACTCCTTGTTGTTTACATAACACACATGTATCAATGTTTCGGTTAATACAATTATAGCATGGTATGCAAACATTTATCATAAACACAAAGATATATAATAACCACTTTATTATTGCCTCTTGGGCATATCTCCAACAGGTGCAGCAATAGTACTAAAATTGGGCACAAAACGTCGATAAAACCCAGCTAGACCATGAAAACTTCGTACTTGACTCACATTCATGGGAGTAGGCCAATTTTGAATAGCTTAAATTTTAGACACATCTACCTCTACTCCATGCTTAGAGACAACATAACCCAGAAATATGACCTTATCTTTGCAAAATGTGCACTTCTCAAGATTACCATAGAGTTTATTATCACGCAACACTTGCAAAACATGTCGAATATGCATAGTATGATCATATTCATTGCGGCGGTAAATTAATATGTCATCAAAGTACACAACCACAAATTTGCCAATAAAATCACGCAACATGGTTCATCAGTCTCATGAAAGTTCTAGGTGCATTAGTCAAACCAAAAGGCATTACTAACCACTCATATAAACCAATCTTTTTTTAAAGGTTGTTTTCCATTCATCCCCTTCTTTCATCCTAATTTGATGATAACCACTACGCAAATCAATTTTTTGAGAAAACAGCAGCACCACTCAATTCATCAAGCATATCCTCTAAACGGGGAATAGGATGACGATATCGAATAGTAATGTTGTTTATCGCACTACAATCTACACACATGCGCCATGTACCATCTTTCTTAGGAACTAGAATAACACGAACAGCACAAGGACTAAGGCTTATGCGGATATAACCTTTGTCGAGTAGCGCTTGTACTTCCTTCTGTATCTCTTTCGTCTCTTTGGGATTCGTTCTATATGGCGGCCTGTTGGGCAGCGGGGCACCGGGGATCAAATCAATTTGATGCTCAATACCACGCAATGCAATCCTACGGACACCTCCTCCGGAAACACATCGCTGAATTCCTGCAAAACATTAGAAACACCAAGAGAAATAGGGGTCATGTCGTTAGAAACCAAAACCTAACCCTTGTACATGAGCACAAGAGGCATGGTTGTAGGATCCTCACTAAATTCTCCCATGTCCTCTTTGGTGGCTAAAAGCACTAAGGAATTCACTCTCTCACTTTTCGTTATATCACTCACGACATTACAATTCTCTCGCCTATCTATAGGTGCATCCTTCAAGTTTAATTCAACTTTCTGACGAGATTCATTGACAATTTGCTGTGGGGACATAGGCTGTAAGTTGATTTTCTTGCCCTTGAACTCCAAGTGATATGTATTGGCATGGCCATTGTGTTGCACAAAACGGTCATAGAGCCATGGCCGACCCGATAGTAGGTGACACACCGTCATAGGAACCACATCAAAATCAATGGAATCCTTATACGGTCCAATCTCAAACTCAACACACACCATGTGGTTTACCTTCATCTCACCATTGTCGCTCAACCACTGAATATAGTATGGATGCGGGTGCGGTAGATACTTCAACTTCAGCTTGGTGCACAACTCCTTGCTTGCTAAATTGCGGCAACTCCCACCATCAATAATGACCTTGCAAGCCTTGTCAGGACCAACTAAAGGAACAAATTGCAGCGCTGAGTAGATGCACTTGGCAACACATTAAGAGCACGCTGAGACACAATAATAGTGCGAGCTTCAGACAGATAAGCATCTACACCATCACTGTTATAATCATCATCTTCTGGAGCATATGGATCAACATCATCTCCAGTCTCATACTCATTGTCCTCATTGATAATCATGACCTTGCGGTTAGGATAATCTCTCTTGAAGTGACCCTTTCCACCACATGTATGACAATTCATATCACGGTTGCGCGCAGTAGACATGCTAGAACCACTCGTACTTGCAGCAGGTTCGGCCTTCTTTGTGTTGGACACAGTGGAAATCGTCTTACTAGACAGAGTAGAATAAGGTGCGGGACGCGAGGATGGTGCCGGCGCCGTGGATGGAGGCGCCCTAGGCGTGTAGCGCCCAACTCCCGTAGCACGACCTTTAACTTGTGCTTTTTCAGCCAAATGTGATTCAGCTTCTCTTGCATGATGTAGCAACTGATTCATAGTGGTGTGACTGTGATGACGAACAATTCCTTTGATATCAAACTTCAAACCATGTAGAAAACGATTCATTGTCATCTCAAGTGATTCACGGACACGGCCATGCTGCATAAGCATCTCCATCTCCATGAAATAAGTATCAACAGTCCTCACACCTTGTCTCAGTAGGGTCAACTTATCATATATTGATCGCAAATAATTAGTGGGCACGAAACGAGCTTGCATAAGTTCCTTCATCTCTCGCCATGTACGAACTGGCAGCTCACGATCTTCTTGACGAGTGCGTGTCACTCCATCCCACCAACGCAATGCATAACCATAAAATTCTGAGGAAGCAAGCTTGACCTTCCTATCTTTAGTATAAGTATGTACGCACCATAACTTCTCGATCTTCAGCTCCCAAGTGAGGTATTCTTCAATATCAGCACCTCCTTCAAATTTGGGTATCGAGAACTTTGGCTTACCCAATCCGTCTTCTTCCTCAAACCCACGACCTTGGCGTCCGAGTTCAACAAAGCCACGACCGCGGTTACCACGCCCAGCACCATGACCAACACCAGGTGCTTCATCTTGAAGCTCAACATCTTCATCTTCATGGTGTTTTTGTTGTTGGGTCAAATTATCAACAGCGAGTGTCAAAGCTTGAATATTGCGCTGAATATCCGTCATTTGATCTTGCATAGCATTGACGTTCGCATTAGTAGTATCTAGCTTTTTGGAAACCCTGTCAATGGTCTCCTTTAGTTCTTCATCCTGAAAGCGGAATTCATGTCGCATCTCATTACGAAGAGCTTCATACTCCCTCCATGTCATCACATCAGCAACATCCTTGTTTTTCTGGTTAACAATTTTCTCATCACTAGAAGACATGGTTAGTAGATTAGTGCACGCAAACAAATATATATGGTGGTGCTCTCACAACTCACTCAAAACTGATAAGAAAAGGAAATCTTACCGCTCCAAAGTGAATTAGTATTGCTTACCACTTGTAGTGATGACTAGTGCACGGATGTAGCGAAGCGAATATCAAGGGTATAAGAACAATCACACGACAAAGCAGGGTATATGTGGGGCTGTAGGTGGGCTACCTATTTGCACCAATAACAAGCTCTAGCGCTGACCGTAGACAACCAATGATACTCACACAAGGCGATAAATGTGGCAATGCAACTATATGGATGAAAAGTTGCAATGCACTCGAGAGACACTAGCAAAGCTCAACGGGACAGGCACAAGATTGCTCAACTACGGGTGCAGTTAAAGAAAAACTTAGGCCTTCACTTGATTCTACTAGCACTTCACTTTTCTTTTTGGATTTTCTTTTGTATAACACGCAGCTATGTAGCTCTTTTTGCTTCTTTTGAAATTTCTCTTTTTTTTGATTTTATGACTCAACTCCTTGATAACACGGCCAACAGATAATGCAAAGCACCAAAACCCTAATGAGCAGCCTATCGAGCGGTAAAACTAGTCTCTTCTGGGGAAGTTCCTAGTCACTTATATCGAAAGGTTGTGGCTATGGTTTGGACAAACACACTGTATGCTATGTCGAATCGGAGCAACAAAAACTGACTCTAGATGAAAGCGGAAATACAAACCCTAACAATACTAGATGGAAGAAAAAGATACGCAAAAACATTTACGAAAAGCAACTAAAACTCGAAATTAGTGCAATCTAAGGCTATGGCAAACCCTAACCCTAATATTTTTGGCTTTTTCTGGATAGGAAACACTCACAACTCAACTATGGGGTGGATTGTGGATGGCTTACCGAGGAAACACTAAAATTTGATACCAAGATGATAAGGGGTGGCCCGATCTTCTCAGTAAGCAATGGTGGTGATGATGATCACGAGATGAACACAGCGGAGATAACTTGATGATGAAGTGGATGATAACTTGTATGACGCAACGAGATCTCTTGATTGGTCCCTGTCGCCAATGCAACAGGTCTCAATCCTCCAAGATATTTTCAACTCCACACACTTGCGCACGTAGCCGCCGACCACGAAGCGGTAAGTTGCAACCTTCTAATTCCCAATGGAACAGCAGATCACACAAGACTTTCAGAATTACACCAAATCAAGGCAATATGGTGTAGGGATTCAATAGAGTTGCCAAGCAATCAACTATGAACTAGGGTTTATCTTAAACATGGTCTAAAGCTATTATGGGGGCGTCTTGGGCACTTATATAGGCGTTCAGGATGACCTCAGGTCGAAAAGATACAAAAATAACTGACCCAGAATAGATCTGGTCGAGACAGACTCGGACTCTTCCGGCCTGGGGGCCGGTTGACCGGGCCTGGCACCGGGCCAGTCCGTTTCAAACCGGGCCTGGCGCCGGGTGGCGACCGGGGACGTGTCGTGTCTTGCGCATACAGCTCCCGGTTGGTATAAGCGCAGCGTCCGGTTGGCGCCGGGGCGGATCCGGCGTGCCGCCCGGTTGGACCGGGCGCGCCGGCGTGAAGGCCGGTCTGACCGGATGCTGGGCCAGCCTGGACTTTGGCTTCCTCTCTCGCGCATGCCTCCCGCTCCTCCCTCGCGCGTCCATGGGATGTCTTCATGTCCAGCTCCATGTCCAGCTTCACATCCATCTTCACGTCCATCTTCACGTCCAACTGCTCCTCTCCTCCTCGTGCGATGCTTGCTCCCTCTTCATACCTGATCATACATAAGTAACATGACTTAGGCAGTATAAAGTTCTCATCAATCAAAGTCTCGTTTAGGAACAAGTTCACATGTTGTTTAAGTAGCTTCGCACGAGCCCTTGTAATAGGTCCAATCCTAACTTCATTGGACTTGAGCTTCACAGCAACTTCATCTTCATCTTGCAATGACGGAGGTAGTAGTGTAGTAGGGTTGTCCTCATCAATTCTACTATGCGATTCTACGACTTTACGATCCAAATTGAGTGGAACGATTTAACAATTCTACCAAAGTAGAATATAAGATTTTATGATTATAAAAGTTAAGATCCTACAGTTTGTGATCCTACCATAGAGGTTCCGATCCAATTCACAATCACGATTCTGACAACATTGCTAGAAAATATCTTTAACTATTATAAATCAGTATATTAATAGGACAAATGTGCATGAGTATTGTTTTAATCTGTGAAAATTATTTTGAATTCATCAACATAATCTTTTTTCAAACACAATCTTTTGTTTTAAACAGAACATGAACAATTTTTGTATCATCTGTTTTGTTGAACCCATCAATATTTTTGAAATAAATGAACATATTTTTCAAGAACCAAGAATATTTTTCGAAACACCTGAAATTTTTCAGATCCATGAACGTATTTTAGAACCCACGAATAGTTTTTTAAACCTCATGAACATTTTTCAAACTACATGAACAATTATACAAATACGAAAATCATTTTTTTTTTGAATATGTTAACATTTTTTTAAAACTCGAGAGGATTTTTTATACAAATTTGTTTTCGTGATATTCAAAAGATATGTTCACGGATTTAAAAATATACTACGCTTCTTCATTTTAAAATTTTCCATGCCGTTTGAAATAATGTTCAGGCGATGTAGTATTAAGTTGCAAGCAAATCGCATTAAGCAAAGTGTGTAAAGTAAACAATAGAATTATCCTTAGACAAAGCATTGTTGTTTTCTCCCTAGTAGCAACAACATATCTACAATCTTAGAAGTTATTATCACTCTTCCAGATTACTATAGTCATGAACCCACTATCCAGCATAAATACTCCCTCTTGGAGTCACAAGCACATACTTGGCCAGAGCATCTACTAGCAACGGCGAGCATGCAAGATCACAAATAACATATGACAAGTATATAATCAATCTCAACCATAGTATTTGTCACACCCCAACTTTTGCAACCTTTTTTAGTTGTCCATAGTGCAAAAATCAGGGGGAACAAAAACTTTTTCTAAGACTAATTAGATGAATTGCCTTGATATGTCTGTCAAGATGAATTGCCTTGATCCGTCGGTGGAGGAATTGTCTTATTGTGCTTGTTGCAATTGTCTTGATTTAATTGTTGAGTTTTGTCTTGAACTAACTCAAAGAACAACACCTCTAGTGGTAAAATCATCCTTGAATTCAAAACTAGGGATCATATACCCCTTAATACATACTTCTCTCTTACCCTAGTCAAAAACCCTAAAGCTTCATAAATCTGGCTAAGTCCTAAATCTGTTTCAGGTTCCATTTTGGAGACCCTGGATTAAGCCACCCCTTGCCATCCAAGGCAATGCACCTAGCCCTAGACCTACCTTGTCGTTAGCACTTCCCAATCATGTCTTTGCCTTGAACCAGATCACTCTCTTACCCACTTGTCCTTGATGGTTTTGAGGCCAAATCCACAATCTGTATTGGCAGGCTTAAAATGTTCCAACTTTGGCAGTTGTTTCTCAAGCACCCACAACTGTTATTGGTGACCTCAATGCATGGATCTCATCGACGCAACACCCTCTACAACTTCCACGTCTTGCATGTGCCATGCTACCCTCACAATTCTTATTTTTCACTTGATCTTGCACCCTATCCAATGTTTAACCTCTAGATCACTTCTTTCTCTTTTAACTCTTGTTTTTATTTTAATCCAAGTTTAACCTCCACAAAACCAAGAGTGATGATGATATCCACACTAGTAGGTCATCATCCACCCTTGAGGATACTTTTTTTTTTATTGTTTTTTTCTTTTCTTTTGTAAGAATTCCCAAAACCCTACTAGTGTTCCTTTCTAGTTATAGCCATAAAATTATCTCTAGTTTCAACAAAACTTTCAAAATTATTTTCCCCTACTAAAATGGAAGATGTGAGTGTTATCTTACATCATCCCATTTCCACCCTAAAAATTTAGTGCTTTAGCACATTTTGTTTTGGCTTTATATTAAAAACTTGGTTTTGTTACATATGCCATTCTTGCACTTTGTGTTGCCAAATAAATTGTGAGAATATTATACTTAGAATATTCTATGCCTTTAAGACCTATTTTGTTCAAATGTTCATCTCTATGCCTCTACCTCAATTCAAATCTCCCATTCCTTCACAAATTCTTAACTCGAATCTTGGAACTCTCAAATTACCATATTAATCCCTCCATCACCTAGACTCCATTGTGGTCAACTTAGCTTACACCTTGGACCATTGCCTTGCCCATTTTATGCATGTGTGTGGAGAGAAAAAAAGTGGCCGGCCATGTTGATCATGGTATTGTGCCATGCATTCCTCCTTTCTCCCTCCCTCCTCTCTTACTCACCTTGGGAACTCACAAAACATGCACCCCTACTACCTCTAGCACCTCTGCATCCCCTCCTTCTTCCCATAGTCAAACCCTACACTAGCCCCTCCATCATCTCTCCTCCTTCCCTATGCTATCAATGATATGGGCACATGTCCAAAGGCCCTATACCTGCACCCCTATGCCTCTAACCTTGTCTCCAAGACTTCCCTGGCTCCTTAGACCCATGAGGAGCCTAGCACCCGAGCCCAAGCCCCAGCTTTCTCCTTCTTTCTTCTTCTTCTTCCCGTGGTCACCCCATCTTGGACAGAGAGCAGCAGGCCTCGTTCTCTCCCAAGACTGCGCCATGATGATGTCCTGGCACCCCTCTCCACGAGGTGCTTGCTCCCGAGGCCCGCCCTTCCTTGCGTGAAGCCGCGCCGTGCTCGCCATTGGGCGTGGTCACCGCGCCATGCCATTGGCCGTTGTCACCGAGCCCGGCCTCGGCTATAAAAGCCGGCCGAGCGCCCCAGCCTCTCCCATTGCCTCACACCACCTCCCAACCATCCTCTCCACCTCCCGCAGCTCACGGAAACGACGCCAAGAGCCGCCGCACGCCGGCATGGCCACCGCTGCCCGTGATCAACGCAAGGGTGACGGGCAAGCTCGGGCTCGCCCCCGTCGTTCTCTCCTCTCTCTCGTGTTAAAACTTCTTCCCCATCCCCTTCTGGTCCTCACTGTCCCCTCCATTGCCTTTCAGGCCCACCGGAACTCGCCGCCGTCGACATGCCCGAGGGCATCTGCAAGGGTGGTCGCCGTCCGGAGGAGCTGCTGCAAGGCTGGATGCGCCCCTGGTCCGCGTCGGCCCTCCGCTGCACCCTCCCAGACTCGCCGTCGACCATCGTCGCCTCTAAGGTGAGCCCCCGGCCGCCCCAGCCCCGTGTCCCGTCCGCCGCGCGTGCCGTGAGCGGAGGAGAACGACGCCCGAGACGTCCTCCCGTGCGCGTGCCCTCGGACGCCGCGACCCGCCGCCGCCGCCGCGACCTCGCCGCCGCCGGCGAGCCCGCCTCCGCCGGTGAGACCCTGGTTTCCCTCCCTTTTTCCTTACAGGTCGCCTCCGTCCGCCGCCCGCATCGCTGCAGGGTGTCGCGAGGAGAACGACGCCTCACGATGCGCGCGTATGCGGGGCCTGCATGGCCACGTCGGCCATGCACCGGCCTGGCCCGCTTGGGCCCCTTCCCTCTTTTTTTTCATTTGTTTTTCTTCCCCACCTCCACCTGGATAATCTCCTGGGCCGGCCCAACACCGAGCCCCGCACGGCCCAGAGAATTCCCGCCCGATATATTCGTTTGAAAATTTTAGATTCCTGTTTTTTTTTTCTGATAAAACCAGTAGCACAAAAATGTGAATAACGCCAGTTTCACAAACTCAAATCGTGTGAAACAAATTGCATTAGTTCCGAAATTTTATTACCTTTCCAATGCCACTGGCCCCATATTTTTAGGATTTTTGTACGATTTTTAGTGCATTAAACATGATCTCTGCATTCTGTTTAGTGTTTGTAATTTTAAAAATTGTAGGATTAATATTTTTGGATGAATCCAATTGTGTTGATCTTGTTTTGTTACTGGTCATCTAGGAAAAATACTGCTACTCTCTGTTATTAAATTTTTGTCTCTGTTTGTAAGTATATGTGTGCCACATGCATTGATGACTTTGAAAACTCCTTTATTGTATTTAAATCCTTGACACCACTTTGTTTTCAAAATGGTCAACCTATGTTTTATTCTTGCAAGACAAAAACCTTTGTGACTTAAACCAAGTTTATTTTCGAATGGTGTGGTATATGGTTTACTTCCTATTTTTGGTGTACTCGTTTTGTTAACAAAATAAAAGAAAGAAGTGATTTCTACCTCTTAAACAAAATGTTTGAAAATAAAAGATGAACGTTTTTGAGGCCAAAGCATTGCACTTGTCTTCTTTGTGATGTTATCTACCAGGGGATAATTAGTTTATGCCATGGAGCTAGCCGAGAGAGGAAATTGCTAAGTTGTGATACTCTCATGCCTTTACTAGGTAAATAAAATGGGTTTTCTTTTATAAAGTTGTTTTGAAATAACTATAAGTTCTTAACATGATAGCCCTTAGTTGAGTGGTTAGTTTTGGATTGTTGCATGTTTGTTTTATTGGTGCAATGTGTTGATTGTGTTCCTTTTATATTTTCCGGCGATAGATGCGAACAATTCCGGAGAAGAAGAAGAAGTGGTTCGGACAAGGATTTTATTTATTGTTGGTATTCTTATATTGATGAAGTTGAAGAAGTCCAGGGACAAATAAGCCAAGGCAAGCCATTTACTTTGACTCCTTGATTATCCATGTTCTTGGTTGAGATCCTTCTATCCTTGGTCTCTTGATTTCTTGTGTTTCCTTGGGTTTGCTTAATTTGATTCTTTTACATACTTGCTACCAAGTGTGTAATGTCCCCTCTCGATATTTTGCGTACTTACTCTAAGTATGTGAATCACATTTCACCGCCTTTTGACATCCTAATTCTAGTAAACACTTGGGATAATATCATTAAAATTGCCCTATTTTTTTTGATTATCTCCATTCATGCTCAACTGGAGTATGGATGCCTTTGACACCCTTCATGTTGATGGCAATCATTATGCTATTACATCTTAGTTCACACATAAACTTTAGGTTGGGAAAACCCTCAAGGTTTTACCTTGTTGTAAAAGTTTTTGTTAAAACCTTGGGTGTAATGTTATGCCCGAGTGAGAATTTGAGAAAGGAAAGGATTTGGTAAAAAATGATGGGGATGAGAAAGTGGTTGGGATATTACGAAAACTTTGGCGCCTAAGTACTCACCCATGACAACAAACTAGCGCAACCACATTACTCCAACATGGGCACGGGGCTTAGCTCGACGTTTGTTCTCTTTAGCATGAGGCACCGCACAACTATACAAGGGTACGGTTACCCCCGAGTCCGGATTGTCGAAGTTGGGACAATAGTATAACGGGAGGCCTTCGGGGCTGACCCGTCCGAAGACACTATGGGTCTCCTGGCTTGGCGGTGGAGCCACGCTCAAAAGGAGGTGAGCTGCCACGGTGCCGGGGAGGTACATACTCCATAGGGTAGGACCTCTTGCTAATTAGAATGGGCGAAAGGCTTCGACTCGGTTATCCGGTACCCACATACTTTCGTATGATGGCCCGGGGATGATCCCGGCGGATTTATCGGATCTTGTGGGGAAAGTGTGCAAACTCTGCAGAGTGAAATCTATTCGAATAGCCGTGTCCGCGGTCATGGACGGTTGGATTGGCTGTTGCTTAGCCTGATGTGTTTTGTTTATGAAAATGTTTGACAAAGGAAAGAAACGGGATTTGTGTTGGAGTACATGGAGTACTTGGAAAAATGGTTGTTGACCACAATGAGGTGGTCGGAAAAGGATTGATAAAAATAGGGTCTACCCTTCCTAAGTGTTTATGTCGTGAAAGATCCTTCTAAATGAAGTCAAGTAGTGATGTCTTAGATATATTCTCTCATCTCCTTCACCCATGAAGTTGAGATGCTAACTCCACTAAAACACTTCTTCTCTTCTACATAACATATTCTTGTTATATAAGTGGTCATTCCCTCTTGATCTCCTAGTTAGTCCTCGGTACCTTGTTCTCCTTGTTATGTTACTTTGTAAATGGTTTGCGAGTACAATTCAAAATGTACTCACGGCTTTGTCCCTGGCTATTTACTTGGCCGGACCTGGAGGACTTCGACGGATGAAGAAGGAGTTGACGACGTCTATGCGAGCTAGGAACGTCTTCCCGGTCGGTTGCTCGTAGGGTTATGGCGGATGACTTGGGTACTGCGCTGTTGAAGTGATGATGCTACTCTGATGTGTAGTTAGGCCCTTCGAGGCTATTATGTAAGTTTTGGTCATGTGACCATGTTGTAATTTTCTTATTCCGCTTTGTAATGGATGGTGTAATTTGATATCAGTTCGGTTATGTGTTCACGGCACACTGATCATGGGAATGTGAACGGTATACATAACGGGGTATTTCGGACAGCTAGTCCGGGGTCCCCACGAGCTGGTATCGAGCCATCCCGATCGTAGGAGACCTTAGTTAGCATGGACGTTAGTTAGGAAACAAGTACTTGGGAAAAACTATTTACGACACAAATTCTTTCTTTAGTCGAAAGCCTAGCTTCTACTCCTCTTATTTCTTCAAAACTTTCAAATACTTATCCCTCCGCTTTATCGAAATGTTTGAAAATTCTTACTCTATTGTCTCATCGACTTCTAACCTACATATTGGACGATATCCCCAACTCAGACCGGAGACTCGACCACAAATATGGATCAATCCCTAAGGAAGAATCATGAATCTCCAACAGCGGCTATTGAAGATTGGATGCCGACTTAGTCGAGTGCATGTATGGATGATAACATCATGTCTTTGGTTGTCACCAAAGTATGTCAAGGAGCTGACCCTGTTCCTCCGTGGACATGCACTTTTTGAAGTCGTCAGGGATCAAGTCCTCAGTTTCTTGACTAGTAATTTTTAGGCCAGCAACGAGAAGATCTTGACTTCGGGAGCACCTCAACAGCTACCCCTTCGAAGACCTCACGTCCCCGGAATATTGAGCAAGAAGACTACACAGTTTTAGCCTCTACCTCAACAACGACGACTCAACACCAGGCCGCATCACCACCCTCTGCTTCGAGAATCCTTGTTGAAGACGATGCGAACAAGATGAAGACGCCAACATATGTGACCAGCCCCCAAACCTATAGGATGGATAGGACAAACTCAATCGTTTGATTGAGCTACCCCCACGCATTAGGAATTTCTGGGTACTTAGAGTACCATGTCTGGTGTGCTGATTGCTTGTAGTTCCCTAGTGTGCTGCCTTGAGTGTATTTTATTTATTTGTTGTGTGTATGATTGTCTTGATCCCTCGGTCTGAAAAACACTCTTAGTGTGATAGTCCAGCGTAGGAAGCCTCCCTAAGATGTTTTCACCCTCACCTACCTCGCCGATATTTTTGCTAACTGCTAGTTAGTTGGATAGGTTAACGGAAGACTCTAACTCTAAACCCGTTAACAGTTGTTTTTCAACCCTCGGAAAAACTAACCCAGACCCCTATCTGCACTAACTACTTTCAAGGTCCACTGAAGCGACTCTACTACGCCAATGAAGAACATGCCCTACCTTCAAGAGTGACTGCAACTCCGCGAGAAGATGAAGCCACACTAACTTGGTCTGACATTGGAGTATAATCACGCTAACCTCGAGGATATCTTCTTGATAATATCCTGCAACACACCGTCTAGCAAGCTCAGAGAACAATAGCGTCAAAGCCAAGCTACATCACATGGTTCATCTGGTCCTCATCAAGTGAAGCTCATGAAGATATCTCAAGACTCAAGATTAGGGGTAACTTACCCGCTCACTTCTTAACTGGTCAACACCGACCCGCAAGCTGAAGACTTTCTTCGACGACCTTTGTTGCTTCTTCATATAGACACCAACCAGGCGTTTCACCAACTTACTAACTTACCGCGCGTCCTATGGTTTAGTAAACATCGTGTTTACCTCGTGAAGCCGTGGTCTACCCGTCTCCCCTGAAGATTCTTCAACTGAATATGGAAGATCGACGACTTCTTCAGAAGCCCAGACAAGACCACAAGGCAGAAGCTCAGAGTTTTTCCGGAAACCCCGATGAAAAATCTTAAGGGCGTCTTCCACTAAAAATTGGAGCTAACCCTAAAATTTTAAACCTTTCTAAAACACCGTTGGGAACTTGGGATGCACTAACTCCCCACAAAGCTATGGACTGCACATCGCCCCCTGAAGATGTTTCAACTCAAGACGACAGATATCACTTCTTCGAGAGCACCGACAAGACCCGTGGCAGAAGCTCGGAGTTTTCCGAAACCTTGACGAACAATCTTAAGGGTGGAAGACTTCGTCTTACACTAAATTAAGATAACTCTAAAAAGTTTTCAACCCTGCTAAAGCACCATTGGGGTGCACTAACTCTCCCAGAATCGTGGACTCCTCTAGGACCGTCGGAAGCTACAGCATCTAACGCCCGCATGGAGTAGTCAACCTCTTCACGAAGCTTGCCCTCGGCAGCAATCCATCATGTCTCCCGTGAAGATGAAGCAACGACCTTCTCGACAACTTTGTGTCTACAAGAAGACGAGTCTAACTTTAGTCAACTTTGAAAACCCCTCTAATCCTACGCTTTGTAATCTCGGGACGAGATTATTTTAAGGGTGGAAGATCTGTCACACCCCAACTTTTGCAACCTTTTTTAGTTGTCCATAGTGCAAAAATCAGGGGGAACAAAAACTTTTTCTAAGACTAATTAGATGAATTGCCTTGATATGTCTGTCAAGATGAATTGCCTTGATCTGCTGGTGGAGGAATTGTCTTATTGTGCTTGTTGCAATTGTCTTGATTTAATTGTTGAGTTTTGTCTTGAACTAACTCAAAGAACAACACCTCTAGTGGTAAAATCATCCTTGAATTCAAAACTAGGGATCATATACCCCTTAATACATACTTCTCTCTTACCCTAGTCAAAAACCCTAAAGCTTCATAAATCTGGCTAAGTCCTAAATCTGTTTCAGGTTCCATTTTGGAGACCCTGGATTAAGCCACCCCTTGCCATCCAAGGCAATGCACCTAGCCCTAGACCTACCTTGTCGTTAGCACTTCCCAATCATGTCTTTGCCTTGAACCAGATCACTCTCTTACCCACTTGTCCTTGATGGTTTTGAGGCCAAGTCCACAATCAGTATTGGCAGTGCTTAAAATGTTCCAACTTTGGCAGTTGTTTCTCAAGCACCCACAACCGTTATTGGTGACCTCAATGCATGGATCTCATCGACGCAACACCCTCTACAACTTCCACGTCTTGCATGTGCCATGCTACCCTCACAATTCTTATTTTTCACTTGATCTTGCACCCTATCCAATGTTTAACCTCTAGATCACTTCTTTCTCTTTTAACTCTTGTTTTTATTTTAATCCAAGTTTAACCTCCACAAAACCAAGAGTGATGATGATATCCACACTAGTAGGTCATCATCCACCCTTGAGGATACTTTTTTTTTTATTGTTTTTTCCTTTCTTTTGTAAGAATTCCCAAAACCCTACTAGTGTTCCTTTCTAGTTATAGCCATAAAATTATCTCTAGTTTCAACAAAACTTTCAAAATTATTTTCCCCTACTAAAATGGAAGATGTGAGTGTTATCTTACATCATCCCATTTCCACCCTAAAAATTTAGTGCTTTAGCACATTTTGTTTTGGCTTTATATTAAAAACTTGGTTTTGTTACATATGCCATTCTTGCACTTTGTGTTGCCAAATAAATTGTGAGAATATTATACTTAGAATATTCTATGCCTTTAAGACCTATTTTGTTCAAATGTTCATCTCTATGCCTCTACCTCAATTCAAATCTCCCATTCCTTCACAAATTCTTAACTCGAATCTTGGAACTCTCAAATTACCATATTAATCCCTCCATCACCTAGACTCCATTGTGGTCAACTTAGCTTACACCTTGGACCATTGCCTTGCCCATTTTATGCATGTGTGTGGAGAGAAAAAAAAAGTGGCCGGCCATGTTGATCATGGTATTGTGCCATGCATTCCTCCTTTCTCCCTCCCTCCTCTCTTACTCACCTTGGGAACTCACAAAACATGCACCCCTACTACCTCTAGCACCTCTGCATCCCCTCCTTCTTCCCATAGTCAAACCCTACACTAGCCCCTCCATCATCTCTCCTCCTTCCCTATGCTATCAATGATATGGGCACATGTCCAAAGGCCCTATACCTGCACCCCTATGCCTCTAACCTTGTCTCCAAGACTTCCCTGGCTCCTTAGACCCATGAGGAGCCTAGCACCCGGGCCCAAGCCCCAGCTTTCTCCTTCTTTCTTCTTCTTCTTCCCGTGGGCACCCCATCTTGGACAAAGAGCTGCAGGCCTCGTTCTCTCCCAAGACTGCGCCATGATGCTGTCCTGGCACCCCTCTCCCCGAGGTGCTTGCTCCCGAGGCCCGCCCTTCCTTGCAGAAGCCGCGCCGTGCTCGCCATTGGGCGTGGTCACCGCGCCATGCCATTGGCCGTTGTCACCGTGCACGCCCCTCGGCTATAAAAACCGGCCGAGCGCCCCAGCCTCTCCCATTGCCTCACTCCACCTCCCAACCATCCTCTCCACCTCCCAGAGCTCACGGAAACGACGCCAAGAGCCGCTGCACGCCGGCATGGCCACCGCTGCCCGTGATCAACGCAAGGATGACGGGCAAGCTCGGGCTCGCCCCCGCCGTTCTCTCCCCTCTCTCTGTGTTAAAACTTCTTCCCCATCCCCTTCTGGTCCTCACTGTCCCCTCCATTGCCTTTCAGGCCCACCGGAACTCGCCGCCGTCGACATGCCCGAGGGCATCTGCAAGGGTGGTCGCCGTCCGGAGGAGCTGCTGCAAGGCTGGATGCGCCCCTGGTCCGCGTCGGCCCTCCGCTGCACCCTCCCAGACTCGCCGTCGACCATCGTCGCCTCTAAGGTGAGCCCCTGGCCGCCCCAGCCCTGTGTCCCGTCCGCCGCGCGTGCCAGAGCGGAGGAGAACGACGCCCAGGACGTCCTCCCGTGCGCGTGCCCTGGACGCCGCGACCCGCTGCCGCCGCCGCGACCTCGCCGTCGCCGGCGAGCCCGCCTCCGCCGGTGAGACCCTGGTTTCCCCTCCCTTTTTCCTTACAGGTCGCCTCCGTCCGCCGCCCGCATCGCTGCAGGGTGTCGCGAGGAGAACGACGCCTCACGATGCGCGCGTATGCGGGGCCTGCATGGCCACGTCGGCCATGCACCGGCCTGGCCCGCTTGGGCCCCTTCCCTCTTTTTTTTCTTTTGTTTTTCTTCCCCACCTCCACCTGGATAATCTCCTGGGCCGGCCCAACACCGAGCCCCGCACGGCCCAGAGAATTCCCGCCCGATATATTCGTTTGAAAATTTTAGATTCCTGTTTTTTTTTTCTGATAAAACCAGTAGCACAAAAATGTGAATAACGCCAGTTTCACAAACTCAAATCGTGTGAAACAAATTGCATTAGTTCCGAAATTTTATTACCTTTCCAATGCCACTGGCCCCATATTTTTAGGATTTTTGTACGATTTTTAGTGCATTAAACATGATCTCTGCATTCTGTTTAGTGTTTGTAATTTTAAAAATTGTAGGATTAATATTTTTGGATGAATCCAATTGTGTTGATCTTGTTTTGTTACTGGTCATCTAGGAAAAATACTGCTACTCTCTGTTATTAAATTTTTGTCTCTGTTTGTAAGTATATGTGTGCCACATGCATTGATGACTTTGAAAACTCCTTTATTGTATTTAAATCCTTGACACCACTTTGTTTTCAAAATGGTCAACCTATGTTTTATTCTTGCAAGACAAAAACCTTTGTGACTTAAACCAAGTTTATTTTCGAATGGTGTGGTATATGGTTTACTTCCTATTTTTGGTGTACTGTTTTGTTAACAAAATAAAAGAAAGAAGTGATTTCTACCTCTTAAACAAAATGTTTGAAAATAAAAGATGAACGTTTTTGAGGCCAAAGCATTGCACTTGTCTTCTTTGTGATGTTATCTACCAGGGGATAATTAGTTTATGCCATGGAGCTAGCCGAGAGAGGAAATTGCTAAGTTGTGATACTCTCATGCCTTTACTAGGTAAATAAAATGGGTTTTCTTTTATAAAGTTGTTTTGAAATAACTATAAGTTCTTAACATGATAGCCCTTAGTTGAGTGGTTAGTTTTGGATTGTTGCATGTTTGTTTTATTGGTGCAATGTGTTGATTGTGTTCCTTTTATATTTTCCGGCGATAGATGCGAACAATTCCGGGAGAGAAGAAGAAGTGGTTCGGACAAGGATTTTATTTATTGTTGGTATTCTTATATTGATGAAGTTGAAGAAGTCCAGGGACAAATAAGCCAAGGCAAGCCATTTACTTTGACTCCTTGATTATCCATGTTCTTGGTTGAGATCCTTCTATCCTTGGTCTCTTGATTTCTTGTGTTTCCTTGGGTTTGCTTAATTTGATTCTTTTACATACTTGCTACCAAGTGTGTAATGTCCCCTCTCGATATTTTGCGTACTTACTCTAAGTATGTGAATCACATTTCACCGCCTTTTGACATCCTAATTCTAGTAAACACTTGGGATAATATCATTAAAATTGCCCTATTTTTTTTTGATTATCTCCATTCATGCTCAACTGGAGTATGGATGCCTTTGACACCCTTCATGTTGATGGCAATCATTATGCTATTACATCTTAGTTCACACATAAACTTTAGGTTGGGAAAACCCTCAAGGTTTTACCTTGTTGTAAAAGTTTTTGTTAAAACCTTGGGTGTAATGTTATGCCCGAGTGAGAATTTGAGAAAGGAAAGGATTTGGTAAAAAATGATGGGGATGAGAAAGTGGTTGGGATATTACGAAAACTTTGGCGCCTAAGTACTCACCCATGACAACAAACTAGCGCAACCACATTACTCCAACATGGGCACGGGGCTTAGCTCGACGTTTGTTCTCTTTAGCATGAGGCACCGCACAACTATACAAGGGTACGGTTACCCCCGAGTCCGGATTGTCGAAGTTGGGACAATAGTATAACGGGAGGCCTTCGGGGCTGACCCGTCCGGAAGACACTATGGGTCTCCTGGCTTGGCGGTGGAGCCACGCTCAAAAGGAGGTGAGCTGCCACGGTGCGGGGAGGTACATACTCCATAGGGTAGGACCTCTTGCTAATTAGAATGGGCGAAAGGCTTCGACTGGTTATCCGGTACCCACATACTTTCGTATGATGGCCCGGGGATGATCCCGGCGGATTTATCAGATCTTGTGGGGAAAGTGTGCAAACTCGCAGAGTGAAATCTATTCGAATAGCCGTGTCCGCGGTCATGGACGGTTGGATTGGCTGTTGCTTAGCCTCGATGTGTTTTGTTTATGAAAATGTTTGACAAAGGAAAGAAACGGGATTTGTGTTGGAGTACATGGAGTACTGGAAAAATGGTTGTTGACCACAATGAGGTGGTCGGAAAAGGATTGATAAAAATAGGGTCTACCCTTCCTAAGTGTTTATGTCGTGAAAGATCCTTCTAAATGAAGTCAAGTAGTGATGTCTTAGATATATTCTCTCATCTCCTTCACCCATGAAGTTGAGATGCTAACTCCACTAAAACACTTCTTCTCTTCTACATAACATATTCTTGTTATATAAGTGGTCATTCCCTCTTGATCTCCTAGTTAGTCCTCGGTACCTTGTTCTCCTTGTTATGTTACTTTGTAAATGGTTTGCGAGTACAATTCAAAATGTACTCACGGCTTTGTCCCCGGCTATTTACTTGGCCAGACCCGGAGGACTTCGACAGATGAAGAAGGAGTTGACGACGTCTATGCGAGCTAGGAACGTCTTCCCGCTCGCCAGTTTCTGTAGGGTTATGGCAGATGACTTGGGTACTGCGCTGTTGAAGTGATGATGCTACTCTGGTGTGTAGTTAGGCCCTTCGAGGCTATTATGTAAGTTTTGGTCATGTGACCATGTTGTAATTTTCTTATTCCGCTTTGTAATGGATGGTGTAATTTGATATCAGTTCGGTTATGTGTTCACGGCACACTGATCATGGGAATGTGAACGGTATACATAACAGGGTATTTCGGACAGCTAGTCCGGGGTCCCCACAATATTCAATATTCATCGGATCCCAGCAAACACAACATGTAGCATTACATAAAGATGACCATGATCATAATAGGCAGCTCACAAGATCTAAACATGAAGCATAAATTGGAGAAGGTAAACATATAGCTATTGCTATGGATCCGTAGTCCAGAGATGAACTACTCACGCATCACTTCGGAGGCGGGCATGGCGATGTAGAGGTCTCCGGTGATGATCTTCCTCTCTGGCAGGGTGCCAGGAAGAGCTTCAGAACCCTCCCAAGCTAGGGTCGGCGATGGTGGCCGCGACGGAACTTTTCATGGATGGAAGCTCGGGTATTTAGTTTTTTTTCCGAACAGGTGAATAAATAGGCAGAAGGGCGAGGTCGGTGGGTGCCCGAGGGGCCCACACCACCCCTAGGCGCGGCCAGGCCCTGGGCCGCGCCTAGGCCTGGTGTGTCCGCCTCGTGGCAGCTCTTCGTCTCTCCTCTGGACTCCGCCTTCGTTACAGTAAAATAGCAACTTCGGATTTTGTTTTGTCCAATTCCGAGAATATTTCCTGTACAACTTTTCTGAAATACAAAACAACAGAAAACGAGAACCGGCACCGTGGCATCTTGTCAATAGGTTAGTTCCGAAAAATGCATAAAAGTGCAACGGAGTGTAAACAAAGCATGGAGCATAAAAAAATTATAGATACGTTTGCAACGTATCAGTATCCCCAAGCTTAACTCCTGCTCGGCCTCGATCATGTGCTAGAGCTTTTTATTGTAAAAGTACTCTAAATATAGGCATGATAGATATAATTCTAACAATAGAACTTAGCAACTATGTTATAACATGACAAGTAACACTCAAACAAAAGATCATGAATAATAATGCACTGAAAGCAACTGTTTGTTTTTTAGCATAGAGAAAACATAGCAAAGTGGTACTCAGCTTGTCCTTTATGAAGTAGCAAAACATAAATGCTAGGACACCTTTAAAGTTCAAAGGGTGACTAGATACAAGTAATTTAAGAACAAGAAATAATATATCAATCAAAAATAAATTTTTGAACTATGCACATTATACTCAGAATGACAACTATGCTCTCTTAATTGGTGCATAAAGTAAGAAGATGAAGATTCAACACAAAAGTGAAAGAAAGGGCATGCGCAGAGGGAAGCAAGATTACTCATGTGCTAGAGCTTTTTATTTTGAATGCAATAGAGGTGTTGAAAATATATTTTGAGAGGTATGCACGTCTATGTCAACGAATGACATCAAATGTTCTATCATCATTTCATGTTCAATGGCTTCAAGAGCGGCTCCCATGGAGAGAACAATGAAGTTCCTCTTCTCCTTTGTTTAAACAAGCTAAGTTCATGATTTAACAAGTACATAGCGTTAGGAGATTTAGATTATTGGTTCAATTTATATTTAGTGGGTGGGCACCTGCGCCTGCTCTTTTGTAAAATTAAGGACTAGCACATTCACTACAAGAAAAGTTCTGATAGACAACGTCTCAAAATCGTCCGCTAAGGGATTTTCGTCATATAGGGCCTAACCCAAAGAAGGAAGGTGTGATACTTACAATAAGTTTCCCTCGATGAAATGAGTTTTGTCGGACCGTAGAGTCAGAAGCCGTTGAAGGTTGATGGCGAAATGCAAGAGATGTAGTGTGGTATAACACGGGGTAGAAGCGCCAACGATGGAACCTGCACCTTCAGCAAAGTGCCTTTGGCAACAGTGAGGTTGTCGTCACCCAAACTGTATGTAAAAGGATTAACCGTATTGTGTGGAAGATGATTGTTTGCGAGAGAAAACGAGTAAAACAAGTATTCGGTGGGTGTATTCGAGTAAAGAGAATTGGACCGGGGTCCACGGTTCACTAAGTGTCTCTCCCATAAGGCCAGAAAACAGACATGTTGGGTGAACAAAATTACAGTTAGGCGAATTAATAAATAAAGAGAGCATGACAATGCACATACATATCATGATGAGTATAGTGAGATTTAATTGGGCATTACGACAAAGTACATAGACCGCCATCCAAGCTGCATCTATGCCTAAAAGTCCACCGTCGGGTTATCACTCAAGACCCCTCCGGTATTAAGTTGCAAAACAGCGAGACAATTGCATTAAGTATGAGTGCGTAATGTAATCAACAACTACATCCTTAGACATAGCATCAATGTTTTATCCCTAGTGGCAACGACACAACACAACCTTAGAACTTTACGTCCTGCGTCCCAGGGTGTCCAATGCGAGCATGAACCCACTATCGAGCATAAGTACTCCTCTTGGAGTTAAAAGCATCTACTTGGCGAGGAGCATCTACCAGTAACGGAGAGCATCACAAGATCATAAACAACACATAAGCATAACTTTGATAATCAACATTAACAAGTATTCTCTATTCACTCGGATCCCAACAAACGCAGCATATAGAATTACGGATAGATGATCTTGATCATGATAGGCAGACTCACAAGATCCAGACAATGATAGCACAATGGGGAAGACAACCATCTAGCCTAGCTACTGGACCCATAGTCCAGGGGGTAGACTACTCACATCATCACTCGGAGAGGCTGACCATGGTGGCGTAGAGTCCTCCAGGAGATGATTCCCTCTCCGGCAGGGGGTGCGGAGAAGCTGATCTCTGGATCTTAGAGATGGGATCGGCGCGG
>NC_061509.1:5223509-5320945 GCF_022539505.1 Lolium rigidum | reverse complement strand
GGTCCGATTTTCCGTGGCGGAAGGGCGCCCAAGCGCGACGGACCGAAAAAATCGTCGTAGGACTTTGCCTGACGCAGTTTTGACAACATAACCCATATCGTCGGGTTAGGCCCATAGGCGACGAAAAATACCCCTTAGCGGACGATTTTGAGACGTTGTCTATCAGAACTTTTCTTGTAGTGAACATCAATCTTATCACTCAAGGAGGAGGTTTCTTCAACAGAATTTACCTTCTTACCTTGTGGAGCCCTTTCAGTGTGCCATTCAGAGTAATTGATCATCATATTATAAAGAAGCTTTGTTGCGGCGCCTAGAGTGATGGACATAAAGGTAACTCCAGCAGTTGAATCCAATAGGTTCCGCGAAGAAAAATTCAGTCCTGCATAAAAGGTTTGGATGATCATCCAAGTAGTCAGTCCATGGGTAGGGCAATTCTTGACCAAAGATTTCATTCTTTCCCATGCTTGGGCAACATGCTCATTATCCAATTGCTTAAAATTCATTATGCTACTTCTCAAAGATATAATTTTAGCAGGAGGATAATATCTACCAATGAAAGCATCTTTACATTTAGTCCATGAATCAATACTATTCTTAGGCAAAGATAGCAACCAATCTTTAGCTCTTCCTCTTAAGGAGAAAGGAAACAATTTCAATTTTATAATGTCACCATCTACATCTTTATACTTTTGAATTTCACAAAGTTCAACAAAATTATTAAGATGGGCAGCAGCATCATCAGAACTAACACCAGAAAATTGCTCTCTCATAACAAGATTTAGTAAAGCAGGTTTAATTTCAAAAATTCTGCTGTAGTAGCAGGTGGAGCAATAGGTGTGCATAGGAAATCATTATTATTTGTGCTTGTGAAGTCACACAACTTAGTATTCTCAGGAGTACCCATTTTAGCAGTAGTAAATAAAGAAAACTAAATAAAGTAAATGCAAGTAACTATTTTTTTGTATTTTTAATATGGAGAACGCAAACAAGATAGTAAATAAAATAAAGTAAAGCAACTAATTTTTTTGTGTTTTTGATATAAAGCAAACAAAGCAGTAAATAAAATAAAGTAAAGCAAGACAAAAACAAAGTAAAGAGATTGGAAGTGGGAGACTCCCCTTGCAGCGTGTCTTGATCTTCCCGGCAACGGCGCCAGAAATTTAGCTTGATGACGCGTAAAGCACACGCCCGTTGGGAACCCCAAGTGGAAGGTGTGATGCGTACAGCAGCAAGTTTTCGCTCAGTAAGAAACCAAGGTTATCGAACCAGTAGGAGTCAAGGATCACGTGAAAGTTGTTGGCGGAGGAGTGTAGTGCGGCGCAACACCAGGGATTCCGGCGCCAACGTGGAACCTGCACAACACAATCAAGATACTTTGCCCCAACGTAACAGTGAGGTTGTCAATCTCACCGGCTTGCTGTAAACAAAGGATTAAATGTATAGTGTGGAAGATGATGTTTGTTTGCGAAGAACAGTAAAGAACAATGTTTGCAGTAGATTGTATTCAGATGTAAAATAATGGACCGGGGTCCACAGTTCACTAGTGGTGTCTCTCCAATAAGAAATAGCATGTTGGGTGAACAAATTACAGTTGGGCAATTGACAAATAGAGAGGGCATAACAATGCACATACATATCATGATGACTACTATGAGATTTAATCAGGGCATTACGACAAAGTACATAGACCGCTATCCAGCATGCATCTATGCCTAAAAAGTCCACCTTCAGGTTAGCATCCGCACCCTTCCAGTATTAAGTTGCAAACAACAGAAAATTGCATTAAGTATGGTGCGTAATGTAATCAACACAAATATCCTTAGACAAAGCATTGATGTTTTATCCCTAGTGGCAACAGCACATCCACAACCTTAGAACTTTTCGTCACTGTCCCGCATTCAATGGAGGCATGAACCCACTATCGAGCATAAATACTCCCTCTTGGAGTCACAAGTATCAACTTGGCCGGAGCCTCTACTAGCAACGGAGAGCATGCAAGAACATAAACAACACATATATGATAGATTGATAATCAACTTGACATAGTATTCCATATTCATCGGATCCCAACAAACACAACATGTAGCATTACAAATAGATGATCTTGATCATGATAGGCAGCTCACAAGATCTAACATGATAGCACAATGAGGAGAAGACTACCATCTAGCTACTGCTATGGACCCATAGTCCAAGGATGAACTACTCACACATCAATCCGGAGGCGATCATGGTGATGAAGAGTCCTCCGGGAGAGGATTCCCCTCTCCGGCAGGGTGCCGGAGGCGATCTCCTGAATCCCCCGAGATGGGATTGGCAGCGGCTGTGTCTTTGGAAGGTTTTCCGTATCGTGGCTCTCGGTAATAGGGTTTTCGCGACGGAGGGAATAAATAGGTGGAAGGGCAGCGTCGGGGGGCTGACGAGGGGCCCACACCATAGGGCGGCGTGGGCCCCTCCCTGGCCGCGCGGTCCTATGGTGGCGGCGCCTCGTGGCCCCAATAAGACCCTGGGCGTTGATTTCGTCCAATTCCGAGAATATTTCCTTTGTAGGATTTCTGAAACCAAAAACAACAGAAAATAGCAACTGGCTCTTCGGCATCTCGTCAATAGGTTAGTGCCGGAAAATGCATAATAATGACATAAAGTGTGTATAAAACATGTGAGTATCATCATAAAAGTAGCATGGAACATAAGAAATTATAGATACGTTTGAGACGTATCAGACCCGACCTTTGCTGGATTACCTTCTCGACCAAAAGTTGCTGGAGGACGAAGTCGACGCATGGAAGGTCATCAGACGAGCAAGATCCTACACAATAGTTGATGGACAACTCTATAAACGAAGTGTAAACGGGGTATTTCTGAAATGCGTCTCCAATCAAGATGGCATCAAAATCCTCAGAGAGATCCACGCAGGTGATTGCGGGCATCACGCCGCTCCCAGGTCCCTCGTTGCAAAAGCTTTCCGGCAAGGTTTTTACTGGCTAGCAACTAAAGAAGATGCTGATAAAATAGTGAAACCTTGCCGAGGTTGTCAGTACTATGCTACTCAACCAAATGCTCTAGCTTAGGAGCTGAAGACCATCCCTATCACTTGGCCGTTCGCGGTCCGGGGGCTCGATATGGTCGAAAAATTAAAGAAATCATCTCCTGGCGGTTTTGAGTACCTCTTGGTCGCTATTGACAAGTTCAGTAAGTGGATCGAGGCAAAGCCAGTGAGAAAACCTGATGGTGCTACGACACTAAAATTCATTTGCAGCCTCGTTACGAGATAATACATCCCACACAGCATAATCACAGACAATGGCACGAACTTCGCACAGGGAGAACTAAAGGATTATTGTAATGACATAGGGATCCGGCTTGACCTTGCATCTACGGCTCATCCACAATCCAATGGGCAGGTCGAGCGAGTGCGGTGACCCAGCATACCACTGCATGTTGTAGTATACAAGTCGTTGATATGATCTTTGTGAAGGGACTTCTTCACAAATTGCCATATCCCTCAGAGTGGTACAACAGAAACATTGCAGGTCATAACACTCCATACTTTATTACAAACATTGTCTTAACAAGTTGGTATTCTCACAGGTCCTATGAGAACACCCTAAGATACTACTTAAGTACGATTACAACTCATAACCAAATATAAAGAGAGCTCAACAACTTATTTAGGTAAGTTCTACGTTGCTCGGCTCTATGATGCTAGGGTATGTCACTACTCTTCCACCTCCGTGTCATCGGGTCCGTAGACTATTCCAAAGTCTACTCCTTCCACTCCGCCGGTAAGATCAGGTTTCTCGTAGACCAGCTCGTAACTTCCTTCTGGTGCTCCATCATTGATGGCCTCCACTTCCGGATCACAGTCTAGCAAGGGTGTCGAAAGAAAGTGAGTACAGGGGTACTCAGCAAGTTCTAAAAGAGTGAAAAGGTGTTTGATGCACTAGCTACGACCATTGATCAGGAAATCGCAGGTCAATGCATGTTTTGAAATCATTTCTTCAAAAGGTTGCTTTTATTATGAAAACTATGCCCGTCAGTCTTCACAGGTTGACTAGAACTTCGTGGAGTTCCTTTCCTGCCGCGTTCGCAGTTCCCTTCCCGGAGCAAGGAGTGACAGCCACAATTTGATACACTCTGCAGAGGTGCGTTACTTTTCCCACAAGAGATCTCACCCTTTTTTCCATCCGCGAGGACTTGCCCCCGTTCACACTTCCTTTGGTGTGAGGCCAGGTATAAAGATCCAAGCCCACACCGCCTTCTCCGCGACTGCAAACCCACCCTTTTGTCCACCCGCACACCCCCAGTAGACTTCTCCCGATAATACGGCTTTACTCACGGTGTACTTTGGACAATCCTTCATAGATCGTAGAGCCATCATCACTAATGGATGGAGATTTAAAAGGCTATCCCAACCTACGGCAGTGCCTCCAACACCCCGCTGGCTCTACCAATCCGTTGGCGTGCAGAAGGGAAAAGATACGGCTGGCTTCCCCAGAGCCATTATAGATCTCATGGTCAACGCGGTTTGTACGGCGGTAGAATCACTGGACGGCATTGGTAATTTAATCCTAGGTGATATAACCCATGCAATGGAACCTCCACCATATCAACACATACCATGGTTCCATTGCCAGCCACATATTCATAGCTGGAAAGTAACATTTTATTTGTGATGTAGGAATGATAAGTATATAGCTTTGCATTAAAATAGTAGAAAATAATCAAGTTGACATGAGCAAGGGTGAACTTGCCTGTGGATTGCGAGATAGTGCAGTTCAATGCAGTTAATGGAACCTGGATCTCGGGTTCTGTAAGAAGCATCATAGTCCGGTAAGGACAATGTTATAAAATCCAAATAATGCAATCATGGATGTATTATTTTATGTTGAATCCCTTTACCCCGCTGAGTTATAGCAATTTAGGGTTGAGTTAAGATTTATGCCTTTGGCAGTAACTTGCAATTGATTTAAAAGTGTAAACCATTTTCAATTCACGCAAAGTAAAACACTTCAAAGTAAAACTACTTTACTTGGTGATTCATTATTCATTCCAAAAATGATTTGAAGTAATAGAGTTGTCTCTATATTTTTGGATTAAATAGGGAATAGAGTATTTTTCTTTGAAAAATACCTTTCTCAATAGAAATGATTTGGAATAAGAGAATTTCCTTTTGAAATGTTTGAAAATAAGTATTTGAACTTATTTGAGATTTTTCCTTGAATTTTAAATACAAGGAAATAATAGTTTGAAATTCCAAGTTATTATTTTAAATTCTGTTAAATTCATAATTCTGAATTTGTTTCTTAAATTCCATTTCATATTTTATTCTGGTTAAGATTCATTTTTCATTCACTAATCCAATTTTTAATGGATTTTTAGAGTTGTATTTTATTTACTAAAAATTGGTGAAATTCTGGCCTTTTTCTAAATTGTTAAAAGACCAAAATGCCCCCTGGCCCCTATTGGGCCAGCCCACTTAACTAAAGCCCATGGGACAGCCCACTAAGGCTTGTCCATTATGGGTCGGTGGCGCCGAAGCGGCCCACCTCGCTCCCTCACTGTCTCTCTCACGCGCTCGTCTCTAACCCTAACTCTCTCGCGTCTCTCATGGCGATGGCGTCGCCGCCATGGCCGCCGCCGTTCTCCGGCCATCTCCATGCTCCCCTGCCCTAGCCACTTACCAAATCGGGACCGCCGCGAGACGATCTATCGATCTGTCCACGTGGTTTTCCCCATTTCTTCCTCTCCGGGCGAATCGCCTCCCTTCTAGATCTCGTGGAGAATCGCCTCTGGCGATTGGCGATCTCTGGTGAACCCTCGTCCTTGCCATCGACGTGTGCGCCTCCGAGACTGACCTGGCGCGGGTGCTGCTCGTAGTACCTGTGTCGTCGTCTCTGGTGCTCTGCTACGGTGGTGGTGTTCGTGTTCGCCGGCGTAACGTCGGCGCCTACCCTGGCTTTGCAGCTGCTATGGCCGCGCGAGCACTGCCTCGCCATGCCCTAGCTTCTGCCACCAGGCGCGGGTAAGTAATCTTCACCTCCTCCTACTCTTCTCCATGTCTGTGCGCCTCTCCAAGCTACTGTGTTTCTTCTTCCTCATGCTCTGTTGCTTTCTGGTGATCCTGTGATCACACAGAGCTCTGCCATGGTTGCTTAATCTTCCTATGCCTCCATTTGCTGCAAGCTCATGGCCAAATCACCAGTTTCTGGTACTGGCCAGTGTTGCCTTGCTTGCTCGTACATGCTCGTTTGCTTATCTGTTGCTCCTAGCCTGCTCTAATCTTGCTATGCTCTGCTGTGCTTGCTTATGAGCTTGCTATGCCATGCTGTTCATACTTATGGGCTTGCTTGTGCTTACTGGCATGTTATACTTGCTTGTCTAGGTGTACTGTGGTGCATCAGTGTGGTGACCCGGCATACCACTGCATGGTATAGTATGCAAGTCTGATATAACACCAATGAAACACCGTTCCACTAGTATTATATCGCTCAGAGTGGTACAACAGAAACATATGCGGGTCCAAGGTATGTCTATAGAATTACAACATTGACTCTGTTACATAAGATCATCACAACCTCCTACTTTACAATGAGGTAAAACAGCAAATAACTCCAGAAGAACGACTCGTAGTCTAGTCTTATCACGAACTCTATTTGTAGAGTATTTAACTAGCTATAGAGGCTATGAATAGATTCTAGCTAAATAGGAGCTAGGTTTAGGAAGCTAGTTCCCTTCTATGGCTAAACTAGGTTTTCTCCTTGTTGGATGTGGTATCTGACTCCTCTGACAGGGTCCTGTTTCTTGAAGTAGTTGTGGACTCCTTGGCCTCTGAGTTGCACTGTAGATCCTCCTTCGATGCCTCCATATCTAAGCAGGGGATTTAAGAGTGGGATGAGTACGAGCGTACTCAACAAGTTCATTATAGGAAAGAGGTGTTTAATGCACTAGCTACAGCATTAGACCAGAGAAAGTCTAATACCAATGCAGGTTTTCATAATCATTTCTTCAAAAGGTTGCTTTTATTCGGAAGAACTATGTCCGTCGGCCTTCACCGGTTTACTAGAACTTCATGGAGCTCCTTTCCGGTAGCGTTCGCGAGTTCCATATCCGGAACAGGGAGTGACAGGTCACGGTTCATTACACTCTGCGAGAGGTGTGTTGCTTTACCCATAAGAGATCTTAACCTTGGTGCCAACCGAGCCGCGAGCTCCGTCCACACTTCCTATGGTGTGAGGCCCGGTATAAGGTCTAGCCAATCATGTTCCTCCGCTACCTCGCACACCCACCCTTTGTTGCATACCCCGACCCTGGGTCCTCGCCGGTCCCATTATTCCCACTCACGGGTGGACCCCGACCACGACAACAGTTTGGGACTCGTTAACCAAACTCCTTCGCCGGTGGCTGCAACCCATCATAGACCGCAATACCGTGGGGACTTAAGGCTTCCCCAGCCAACCGCTTGTTCTTCGGGCGACAAGTGTCTATGGACTATGCCGTGGGGACTTAAGGCTTCCCCAGCCAACCGCTCTCCCCCGACAGATACAAGTGTCTACGGTAGAGCGCATCCGTTGATGTACGAGAGGTGGAAACACTTTTGACTACTCCGTTCCACTCCGGATCTTATGGTTAACACGGGTCTTACGGCACAAGAATCACTGGACGACATTTGTTGTTTAATCCTAGATGGATATAAACCCTTGCAATGGAACCTCCACCATATCAACACAATCCATGGTTCCATTGCCCACCACATAGTCATATTCATAGTTATGAAAATAGTGGTTTTGGTTTTTATGCAATAGTGATAACCATAGTACTTTGCAAGTAATTTGCTAAAGATACTCAAATGACATGAGCAAGTGATGAACTTGCCTTTCTTGACTGCAAGATTATGCAGGCAAGGTCTTCGGTACGTAATAACTCCAACTTCTGAAATAGCATCATCGTCCGTAAGGACGATGTTTAAAAGATTGGCAAGGATGCAATAATGCATAAGTATGAGATGCAATCGCTCTAAACGTGACCTAACCCCGATGATTTAGGATCAGTGAGTTGTAATGATTGGTTTAGGGTGTGTTGCACTTTTAGAGTTATTCACATACAAGGTTCTTATTCAGGTGTGATTACTTGGTATTATAAACAGGTAGATAATAAAGCATGATAATCAATTGAGCACACAAAGAATGATAATTGGCATAATGTTAACAAGTAAAGAACAGTGGTCAGTTTTAGTACTATATGGCATGGTTAATGATTGATTATCATATATTTTAAAAGAATAACTTTTTTAAGAACATGTACTTTGATAAAGAACAAGTATGGTAATTAGGTTTGTGGGTTGCTATAATTTATTCTGGTTCCAAGTAGTTTCTGGAGTAAGTATAAGATGGATCCCAACATAGTTGGATTCATCAACACCTAGGGCTTGTAAGGTTGAGCTAAGCCTAGGCATCCTAAGCAATGATTCATACAAGGTTGCTATTAGGGCTGGTTCATCTTGTTGGTGCTAGCTAGCTAGGGTTTCTAGGTCCTTATAAGCAGGGTTGATGATGATTCTTTATTTCCTTCAAAAGAATAACTTTTGAAGAACATACTTCTTAAATAATAAGAAGTATATCAATTAGGGTCGAGGTTGTCTTGTATTAGCCATTGGATCTCTAAGTAGAGAATGGTTGGTTCCTAAATAGGATGGTTCATAAGTATCTCACACTAGTAGGGTTTAGTGGAACAGGGTTATGTAAAGTAAAATAGTAGGTATGGTTGCTGTTAGGGTTCATCACAATGGTGTGATACTAAATAGGAATGAATAAGGATGATAGCTTTGGTAATAGGATCTAGGGTTTACACTTGGTTAATCCTACTTGATTAGTTAGGTCTATTGAGGATGAACACATGGGATACCCATATTTTAGTGATAGGTCTTCTACATTTTATGTGGATTTAAACTAGTATTTAGTTGCTAGATATGAATCTATGATTACTAATGAAGTAATATGATCACATGTTACTTAGGGTTTTAGGTTTGGAAATAACTTTAGGATTCATATGAAGTAATGGATTTGGGGTTCCTAATTGGATTAGGGTTTTGGGTTTCACATGAAATGATAGGGTTGTAATATCTTTCCATATTGAATTAGGGTTTGCTATTTACCATATAGTTATATGATTAATAACTTCATTTTTAAAGTTGAAGTTATTAGTAACTTGGAAATAAAAATAATATTGAATTTGTCATATTATTATTTTTATTGAATTAATAATTAAGGTAATTATTAATTAGGGTTTTAATTTTCCCTAATAATGATTTAATAGGATAGCAAATAAAGGAAATTAGTTTTCATGTTTTCTTTATTTGCTTACTGGTTTTATTTAATTTATAAATGGTTTCTTAATTTCTGAATTTTTAATTGTATTTAGAATTTAAAATTAAAGTCTTAAATAACAAGTATTAAACAATTGATTTTTTATTAAAAATAAAAATTTCATTTTATATTTTTATTGGATAGAGTTTTCTTTTCTAAGAATTTTAATATCTTATCTTTATTTTTCTGACTTAAATTGGATTTTCTAAATTTATTTGAAGTTGCAGTAATTTACTGGAATTAAATTTAAATGGAATTACTAAAGTTACCCGGTAACTCTACCCACCCAGTCACTGACTGGTGGGCCGATGCCACGCCAGCTGCCACGGTGGCACCAACATGGCAGGGTTCACGGTGGCCGACGGTCAGTCGCCGATGGTCGACGGCGTTCCCGGGTTCCCGCGGTTGCGTGCAGGGGTGCGTTGGAAAGAGCTCACCGAGCTGAACCACCTGGTGGTGGCGCCTCTCCGGTATGGTCACCGGAGCGTGCCCGGCGGCGAGGTGCGGCGGCGGTTCTCACGGACTTGCGACGTGGGGGCACTACGGCGAGCAATTGAGCAAGCTAGGCATGTTGTGCGGTAGAGAGGCTCACCAGGAGCACGACGAGCTTGGCGGCGAGGTCTCTGGTGGTCTAGGTCACCGGAATTCATGGCGCCGGCCGTCGGAGAGATGAGCTCGTCGGAGACGCTTCGAGGCCTCCCAGCTCGATTCCTCCCGTATGCTGGGCATGTCGAGGATGCTGAAGACGTTGGTGGTCACGGCGGTGGTCGGGAAGGTCTATATCGATGGCGATGGCCGGGGTCTGAGCGAGCTAGGGTTTTCATCTAAGAAGAAATTGGGCAAAGGAGAAAGAAACCGAGGCTAGGGCTCGTCGTGGAGCTTTTATATGGCGCCAGGGGTGCCTCGTCACGACGCCGAGCGAGGAGAGGACGCCAGCGAGAGGAGAAGCTCCTCACGGTGTCGTGCTGCCCTCCATGTGTGAGGAGAGGATAGGGATGACCTCCTCCCGTTGATTTTTTAGCGAAGGGGTATCGTGGGCTACGATTTGGTGATGGCCTGGGCCGAGCGTTGGGCTGCTGCCAGGCCGCTTGCTGGGCTGCGACGGCCAGGTAAGCTTCTTTCTCTCCTTTTCTTTTATTTGTTTTTATTTCTTGTTTTGAATTCTGGTTTTAATTCATATTTGAATTCAATTCTATTTGTAGATTTTGTAATTATGCTAATTCATTCAAGATTTAGTATACTGACTATTGTTTCACTATTCTATTTGAGTTCATATTTTATATTAGATTATTTGCATATTTGTGAACTTATTCAAAATAGCGAATAGACATGATTTTATATCCTCATTTTATGTTTATGTTTTTCTTGTGGATCAATCTGTTTGAAGTATTAGAGTTGATAATTCCAACTCCGAGGTATTTTGAAGGTTATCATTAGGACTTGTTATCTTGTTTGAGAAGTTGGTTGTTCACATATGATTTTATGTGAGCCTTAATTTGTTAGGGTTTTATGATTTCTATTACAACCATATTTCAGAGAGGGCACTAGGATTATATTTAATAACACCTTGAATTACTTAGAGTAGGTATTACTCTCATTATGGGTTGGTCTTAATTAAGTGGTTGATCTCCACCATATGGTTCTAATCATAATGGTTTAGCACTAGGTTATTGCTTGAGTTCCATAATGAAGCATGAGCTTTATTTAGTGAACAATTATAGGGTTCTCAATGATATTTACCTAATGGCATTTGGTTTGAATCTCAATTATGGCTTGGTTTTATATTATGATCACCATAGTGATACATAGATTAGGTTTGAGATATAATTCTAGTTTGTAGAATTGGGATGACATCATATTGCATTTGTTAGGGTTTACTCTCCTCTATACATGATAAAATGGTTACTTGCTTAATAGTTCATGTGCTTCCCTAATTACTAAGGATTTGAGAATTGGTTTTATCTTCTACCAATTAACTCCTATTATTATCCCCAACTTATCATTAAAGTAACTACATTGATTATAGTTCTTTTTATAGTTAACTTTGGTTATATGGATGAATGGTTTCTTACCATATAAATATAGAGTTTGACTCTAAAGGTTTTCTTATGGTACTTAGTTGAAGTTTATGAAATATAGATATGGTAGGATTCTAATTGTGATCACCAAGTGGTTCATAAGTAAAGGTTGGGATATAAGTCTAGGGTTGCTTACTAGTGATCTCCCCATGATTTAATGTGGTGAATGATATCTACTTATCCTATTAGGATTTATCTTATCCTCACATATCTCAGGAGCATGATCATGGTTAGATAAGATCAACTTGTTCTTGATATCATTACCTCAAGTTCTTAGGGTTTATGATCATCACTCAATTTATAATGATCAAGGTTTGGCTTCCTAAGGTATCTCTCATTAAATAGGTTTCTCACTTCCATGATCAAGCATTGTCTTGATCAATTAAGGTATAGTACTTCTACTCTACTTTCTTGGATGGGACTACTATGGTTGCCTCTAATAGTTTATATCCCGGGAGAATGCCCGAGATATTATGTTAAGATTCTACTCAAACAATGATGATATGATCATATGGTTATAAGGAGTAGTTCTCTCCCTCAAATCCAGGTGTTGCCTCATCTATTGTTGAGTGTAACACCATAGCTTGAGTTCTCTCATATAGGAATGGTTTATTCTAGGGTTTATGGTGTACTCCTAATATTTACTTAGGTATCTAGGCTAAGATTCCACTTGGTTAACTTAGTTGGATTATTCTCTTCCTCACCTTATCAATTCATGGATATAGTATTATTTCATGTGACATTAGGTTATCTCACCACTCCAAAGGAAATGGTTTACCACCTAATACTTTAGTTCAATGATTGTCCTTGAGTCTTAAATAGGTAAAGCTAAGAGTGGTATGAATGGTCTCACTCATTTGGGAAGGACTTGAATAATACTCTAGGGTTTCTCTTATGATGATTATTTGAATACATGGATGCATATCCAAGGTTTAGCTCAAAGTTGTCATTTCTTCTCTAGTAATTACATATAGAACTCTCACATCTCTAGATTTGATGTGTACTAATGATATGGAATAGAGAAGAATATATATTTCTAGAGTGGATCTCCTTGTCAAGTATTCCAATGAATGAAGTAAAATGAATACCATGAGGTTCATGGTAGGATCAGGGATTTGTTTAAGATATGGAAAAGATAAGTGAAGAATGGTTTGTCCATTTGTTGTTACTTGGTTTGTAATTGAATAGATGTTCATATGCTATGGCAAGGAATATCATATTATAATCTTTTATAAGATCAAGCAATTGATTATTGAGTAAAGTGTTGTTGTGTTGATTTTAGTTCCATTTGATCTAACCCCTTAGATCAAATCATCTCTACCCAAAACAAAGTTTTATCAAAGTCACATTGAGGTTTATAGCGCTTGACTTGATGAGCTACTTCAATTCCACCAAGGTCAAGTGAAACTTCGATTCATGTGATCTGTTTTACTTTAAAGCGCGAAAATTCCCAGCATTTTCTATGCATGAATGCAATGCACACATCTGTTTCCTCTATTTTTGTAACCCCATTACCTGGGATATTACAGCCGTAATGTCCCAGGCTTAGTGATTGATCGAGGGGTAGATTTTAGAAAGGGCATCGTGCATTGCATAAGCTAATGATCCATTGGATCAATTATGCGCTTGTTGGCAATAGCTTATCGATGTGGCTGGACAAGATTCTCTCTCGATCACACTTGATCAAGGTTAAGGTTTCGATGAGTGCGACAAACTTGCATCTCACTGTCACTAATTTAGGGTCCTTGATGAAGCAGATGCTGAAGTATTGCTATGCATTGAATTCTAAATGATATTGACATGGTTGAATTCAAACCAAGGTTGAATTTGAATTTCTAAATTCAAACAGTTAATACTATATTACCTTAACATAATTCAATTGAGGACTAATTCATGAATTGTAATATAATCCATAATAAACAAGATGAACAATTATAATAAAGTGGAGCTCATTAGGGAAAACCTTGAGCTTTATTGAATAACACGACAAGATACATTGGGTCCCTCCGTGGTACATGTATTCATAATGGAAATAAATGAATTACAACACATTACATAAATGGGCAGAATAGAAGAAAGAAAAATAAAGAAAAATTACAACTTAATGATCCTAGACTAAATTCTACAAGATCATCTTCATTTGATCTTGAACTTGATGAATTCCAAATCCATTTTGAGCCATGGTTGGTCCCTGCACATAAACACAACAAAAGAGAGTTATGCCAAGTGGTAAAACCACTTGGCGAGTTAGAAGAATAATGAAATTGAGTAGATATGGATCAGCTCGCCGAGCTGATCATCTCACAGCCAAGACACAAGCCAGGTACCATGAATTTGCACACACACACAGCTTGGCTGCTCACACAGCAGTGTGCATGCAGCACACCACACACACACTGCTGGTGAGTCACCAGCAGCTTGCTAGGCTGTGTTGTCGACCAGAGAAGGAGAGGGAGATCATATAAAAGCTTCTCCAACAGTGAACCCTAGTCATTTGTTCATCCATCGACAGCAGCAGTGGTAAGTTCATCAAGAACACCAAGAACACTTAGAACAGGAAAAACCACAAGCCATCAGAAACCATCCAGGGACAGTTTCACCAAGAACTGTCAACTGTGAGCAAGTACCAGATGGAGTAAAGCACCACAAGGCTTGTAAGGAGGAGAAGGACAAGCAAACCAAGCATCACAGAAGCAATCCTCTACACCAACACTCATTTTCTAGGAGCTGGAGTGAGGTATAAATAAGATCAACCTGAGCAAAACCCTGTTTTGCTCATAAATAAGCATACACTTGCATCACAGAATCAAATAAGGGTGGGAAACCCTGGATTTATCATCACTTGGTTGCAAAACCATTTGGTGCCAGTAAATAAAGCAAAGGCTAGCGAGGAAAACAACCAAGGGAACACTGGTTGTGTCAACACAGTGACACAACCAGAGAAATCCATCATGGATTTGATCCTAATTAGCCAATCAAAGTCACCAAGCACCTAACAGTCCAGCTACACCATCAGAATGGTAGAAATACAAGTTTCTACTAATATTGTCAACATCAAAAGGGCTACTGGCAATCCAATAAATGGATCACCAGAAAGCATTTGTCCATTCACATCAAGCCAACTATGGTGGGAGCTTCCTGAGCAGCCAAGAATGGCTGCTGAGGCCACCTCAACCAACCAAAACAATCAAACCACCAAGCCAGTACTTGCATCATCACCCGTATGGGTTCGAGTGGGCTAGGGTACCCAACAAGTGTTGGCATCCCTCTAGCCAAGCAAATTAAATCATTATGATCATCACTGTATCACAGTTCACATCATTTATCTATTTAAACAAAAAGAACTGCACAGATAAATGAAATAATCAAGCTACCTATGCACTGGATCTAGTAGATGATCCAATGGATCCATGCAAGCATCAGCTGATGCTTGAGCAAGCACCAGCAATGATCTGTGCCACACTTATACACAGAGAAAAGTAACAGCAACACACAGGCAATAGGTACCCAATATAATGATCAGCTATTGATGCTCACAAGATCATTAAAGCTTGTTAGAGCATGCTATCGCATGCTAGAACTCATTCTAAGCATTAACACATGGACAGATAATTAAATCAATCATATAACCGAACAATTGCATCACGGATAATGGCATCAGAGCAGCACAATTGTATCCGAAGCACTCCATCAAGGGATGGAGCTGCCAAGTCGAGTAAAATGCTCAATTGAGCATGATCATGAATTATAGCACAGTAGATAGCACACCGTAAGCACTGGCACTTGCCAAAGGCAAGGATCATGCACCATGATCAAGCCAGGGAGTAGTAATTGCTCACACAGGAGAGTTAGGAGCAAGATAGCAGCAGCAGCTAGCAATCCATGGCAGCAGCAGAAAGCACATCAGCGACAGTAACACAACGAGTAGCACACGCAGAGCGCAAGCAACATAGCACGACGGGAGCAGGCAAGCATCTCCACAGGGAGAAGTCGGCCAGTGGCCGAGCTAGACGAAGAAGGGGAGAAGAGAAGAAGATAGAACAGGTAATAGAGGAGGAAAGAGGAGGAGAAACTTACAGGCAAAGCAGATGAACACGACCGTGGCGGCACGGCAGCACACGCCGGGCGACGGCGGCGCCAGGCCAAGCCAAGCCTGGTCGCCACATCACCGCAACGCCGGTATCTCCACGGCATCACCACGACGCCAGGGACGCCGACGAACGGCGGATCTTCGCGGATCCGTGCGGCCGAGGCGCAGATGCGTTGGGGAAGAGTCGAGGTGGACGCGAGCGTCAAATCGACGCGGACCACCAGGTCCGCCGTCGAGAGGCGGTCCAGATCCACATCTGATCGTCGCCGATGATGGCCGGAGGCGGCCGGAGCAGTGCGACGACGGCGGAGGCGATTTCGGTGTCGCGGGAGCCCGAAAGGGGAATTAGGGTTACGGGGTAGAGGACGACGAAGCGATCGGGTCGGTTGGACCGAGCCCACCGGGCTGGTCCAACCTAACCAGCCTCGGCCGCCCGACAAGTGGGCCGAGGGGTATTTTGGACATTTCCAAAATACCCATTTAAACAAGAATTTCCAAGAATTTTATAAAATAAAATATAACTCCGAAAAAATAAATAAAAATATGAAAATGTATCAAGCATAAAATTCTCTACCTAAATAAAATATCAAAGAGAATTTTTAAAGACAAAGAAGAATAAGTCTTAATTTGATGATTTAAATAATGATTTAAATCACACATATAATTTTCAATAATAAAAATAAGTCCATTAATGCCTTTGGACTTCAAAACACCTTGACAACATTTCAAGGTTGTATTTATCCTAAATCAAGTATCCCTAAGATGTTCTTAGTATCTAACCTCTCATAAATTAACAACGACATCGGAAGGGGGGAAACAAACCCTAAAACTGGAATCATGCATTATTGCTTCTTTAACCATTGCCCTTATCGGACAATGATGCTATTTTTCAGAACCAGAGGACAAGGGTCAGTCCACACCTTCCAACTGCAGAACTTTGCAGTGTTCGGGCAAGTTCATCACTTGCTCATGTCATTTGAAGTATTTTTATCAAATTACTTGCAAAGTATTATGGTTATCACTATTGCACAAAAATCAAAACCACTACTTTCATAACTATGAATATGACTATGTGGTGGGCAATGGAACCATGGATTGTGTTGATATGGTGGAGGTTCCATTGCACGGGTTTATATCCATCTAGGATTAAACAACAAATGTCGCCAGTGATTCTTGTGCCGCAATACCCGTGTTAACCATAAGATCCGGAGTGGGACGGAGTAGTCAAAAGTGTTTCCACCTCTCGTTCATCAACGGATGCGCTTACCGTAGCAGCTTGTGTCCGGCGGAACAACCGGAGGGTGGGGATCCCATTCTAATTCCCCACGGTAAAGCATTGCTTGCCGTAGCGCTTGTGTCTTGCGGAACAACCGGAGGGTGGGGATCCCATTCTAATTCCCCACGGTAATGCGGTCTATGATGGGTTGCAGCCACCGGCGTAGGAGTGTATGGTAAGAGCCCGAGCATCGTTGTCGTGGTCGGGGTCCACCCCGAAATTACGGGAATAATGGGACCGACGTGGACCCAGGGTCGGCGCATGCAACAAAGGGTGGGTGTTCGAGGTAGCGGAGGAACATGATTGGCTAGACCTTATACCGGGCCTCACACCGAAGGAAGTGTGGACGGGAAAGCTGTCCGGTTGGCATCAAGGTTAAGATCTCTTATGGGTAAAGCAACACACCTCTCGCAGAGTGTAACGAATCGTGACTCGTCACTCCTCGTTCCGGATTGAGGAACTGCGAACGCGGCCGGAAAGGAGCTCCATGAAGTTCTAGTAAACCGGTGAAGGCTGACGGACATAGCTCTTCGAAATAAAAGCAATCTCTTAAAGAAATGTTTACCAAAACTTGCATTGGTATTAGACTTTCTGGTCTAATATCGTAGCTAGTGCATTAAACACCTCTTATCTATAATGAACTTGTTGAGTACGCTCGTACTCATACCACTCTTAAATCCCATGCTTAGATTGTCTGAACCGTCCGGAGGAGGACTACGACAACAATGAAGTAGCCGAGGTTATCGGCTATGATGCACCCGACCTCTCGAGAGGAGTTGAAGGCGTAGACTACATCATCGTCTACGGATCCGGGGAGGCTTCCGGAGAAGAACAAGCCTAGAGATATCTGAGGAGTAGTAGCAGCCAAGCAGCACAAACTCTTACCATGTAGCTGCTCGATTAAATAAATGTTTTGTTTAATGAGACAATGGTATTGTAAGTTAAGTTGGGTTCACCTCGAACCCAGGAGATATCCTCTTAGGACCCAAGAGGAGCTCCGAGACGACTTGTGTATGTGTATTGTAATAATATGTGAATGAGTTATGGACCTTGCTATGTTCCGTTGTACTACTCGAGGGATGTGATATTTGCGGAATGGTACTTCGCGAATGTTATATCAACGATCGGCATACTACAACATGCGAGTGGTATGCAGTGGTCACCACAGTTGGTATCGTAGCAAAAGCTTTGACCTTAGGTTGGAACCTAGTAAATGGGACTAAAACGTTAGGAGTCAAATAGGATTAGTAAAGAGTTCTCTAAAAATATGGTGTATATTCAATTGAGAATACAACAACCATATCTTTTAGTGCGATAATTCTTTATTATCTCTATTATGATGCATAATTACTAATCTCATAATCTTTCTATTTCTACAGACCAACATGGCAAGTTCACGACCAGGAAGAAATGTGAAAGTTATGGATTCCACACCGAATGAGTACCAAGGAGGACTGGCGGATATCCTACGAGCCATGTTACTAGAATTTGGGTGCGATCCCCGATTCCAATAAAGAAGTACATGTTTTATGATGGTCCGGTGTTGGCCAAGTGCAGAGTAGGACTGCGACTTCCCGAATCTTTGGGAATGAGCGTAGTCATGCCACTGGGGAAGCAAGGACAACCAATACAGCCTACCATATAGCTGTTATGAGAGCCATAACCGACATTCGGGAGCATAAGACGAAAGCGCTTATGGGTTCCGAATTCACCCACATTCCTCATATGGAGGAAGATAATGATCCCATGCTGAACCATTTCAAATATGCCAAAAGTAAACCAGCCGAAGCAGCCAAATACATGGATAACAGCCGTAACTTCATATCATTACTCTTTCAGCTGAATCATCATCTGATAGGAGCAATTGATACGATGCTTGAGGAGTTCACTGAACCCAAGGAGGAGAGTAGGGGCAAAGAACCTATGGAGAATGTGGTACACACACCAGTTTATTCAGCTGGTGACTACATCAGTTTTGATCCACTTGCACGTGAACCTACACCTGTTACACCTGGGAACTATCTGGGTAGTTCCTATGGGGGATACGAAGGCGGCGAGGAATCCGGAAACAATCAGCGTTCCGAGACTCCAATCGAGAATTCCAGGGGTTGGCGTTGGGGAGATGATACTGGAACCCATAGTACTACTGAGTATTATGATGGAGAGATGAATGATGACGCAACAACCCAGAACCAGAGTTATCCTAGTAATGAAGGAGTGGATGGAGGATATCCGACACAAGGTTGAGTCGGGTATGGGTTTTGGTAACCCTTATGGTGGGGCTACAGGAGAGTACACCCGATGGGTGGATTATGATGCACTCAACGATCGGTTTGTGAACACCGATTTCTCCTTAGGATCATCATCCGACTCGGATTACAAGCCAACGGGGAGACCTTATGTTCCAGTGGTCTATCGGGAGGACGACACGTTCGACCGGATGGAAGCCTGGAATGTACCGGGAGTGAAGACCGATTAGAAGACCACCAAGGGAGGCGTGGCTATAATACACAAGTACCACGTGTATTATAGTTTGTAACATTTGTATAAATTTGTACATATACTTTAATAAGTGAGTTTGCATACTCACATCGACTTGAGTTATGTAATAAGACCACTTATGTATGTAAATATATGGTATATGTTTTGTATGATTCGGATTTGCTTCTTGATTTCCATTGCGTGACTAGTTCTGTGCACAATGTTGAGCTCAGAAAACTTGCGCATGGAGTAACTATGAGTATCATCTTGTGTTGCAGAACTAGGGGGATTATGTCGGGAACGTTAGGAAACGAGATCGAAGCACGGCGCATGGAGCGCGAAGCAAAAGAAAAGGAAGAGGCTGAGGGTGCAGCCAGAGATCAGTTTCCACCACCACCACCACCCATGACGCAGCAAAACTTTATCCAGTACATGCAACTGGCGGAAGAGAGGCAGCGTGTAACACTGGAGCTGCAGAATAAATTCCTTCAGGATCTGATGCAACAGAATAGGGTGGAGAGACCTGAGAACCAGGGAGTCACATTAGCAGACTTCCAAAACACCCAGCCGATATCTTTCGCATACGCGCCAGAGCCTATGGACGCGGAAGATTGGCTGATGGATACTGAGCGCAAGCTCAACACCGTTGGATGCAATGACCAAGAGAAGGTTAGATATGCTACCCATCTGCTATGTGGACCTGCCGCATCCTGGTGGGACAACATTGTAGCCGTGTATCCGGCAGGAAAGGTATTTACCTGGGAGGAGTTCGCAAGGAAGTTCAGGGAATCCAATGTTCCTGAAAGTATTGTGGAACTGAAGCGTCGAGAGTTTGAGAGTCTCGAGCGAAGGATAAGGCAATCCCGACTTATGTCGGGAGTTTTCAAAGCTGTCCCGGTATGCTGTTGAGGAAGTCAATACCGAGGACAAGAAGAAAAAGAGATTTCTGAGGGGGTTAAGTCCCCAGTTCAAGGTACAGCTGCGGATGATGAGAGCAACGGAATTCCAAGAGTTGGTGGATGCAGCCATCACTCTTGAAGATGACTTCAAACAACTGCAAGAAGAAAAGAGGAAGAAGGCCAAGTATGAGCCGAAGAGGTTTGTTAGTAACAAGCCTAACACCAGCTTGAGTTTCAAGCCCAGATACAACAACAACAACAACAACAACAACAACAACAACAACAACAACAACAACAACAACAACAACAACAACAACAACAGCAACTACTACGGCAGTAGGAAGAATCAGGCATTCCAGACTGCAAATCAAATAGTTTGCAGAAGCTGTGGATTCACGGGGCATGTTGCCAAGGACTGTAAGAAGCCAAAGATTATTTGCTTTGGTTGTCGCCAGGAGGGGCACATGCTGAAGGACTGCCCCAAGAGAAACACGGGAGGAGGTCAATCTGGAGGAGGAGGAAGTCGAGGAAACACCGGAGGGAGCTGGAAGAATAAGAAGCCCTTCGGCAAGCTGAACTGTACCGGTCCGGAGGAGGTGGTCAACTCGACCAGGCGGTGATAGGTACGCTCCAGATACTCACTCATCCTGGCAAAGTACTTTTTGATACCGGTGCAACTACATCATTCATTTCTCAACAATTCATCATCAAACATGGGATTAGTTGCACTAAGTTAGATACACCCATAACCATACTTTCTGCGGGGGAACGATAGTAGTAACCCATGCCAAACAAAAACAAGTCATTATGATCAATAAGTGCGCGTTTGACGCGGACCTGTTCATTTTACCGATGAAGGACATTGATGTCATTCTTGGTATGAACTGGTTGGAAGCTAATGGAGCATTGATCGACTGTGTGAACAAGACGGTATCGTTGAAAAGCCCCGATGGAAGTAGAATGATCTACCAAGGCGACAAACATACACAGATTGAAGTTGAGCTACAAGTCGAATAGCATGAAGGAGGTGAAGTTAGAGGATATACCCGTAGTAAATGAATTCCAGGATGTGTTTCCTGCGGAATTACCCGGTATGCCACCGGATAGGGAGATAGAATTCACTATCGACCTAATTCCAGGAACGACTCCGATTGCTAAAGCACCATATAAAATGGGGCCTAAGGAATTGAAAGAACTGAAGGAGCAATTGGATGACTTGGAACAAAAGGGATTCATTCAAGAAAGTGTTTCACCATGGGGATCACCTGTGATCTTCGTGGATAAAAGGGATGGAGGAAGAAGGATGTGCGGAGACTACAGAAATCTGAACAACGTCACAATCAAGAATAAGTATCCACTTCCAAGGATACAAGATCTATTTGATCAGGTTAGAGGAGCGGGAGTCTTTTCCAAGATTGATCTAAGATCGGGTTATCACCAGATAAAGATCAAGAAGGAGGACGTTCCGAAAACTGCCTTTGTTTCAAGGTACGGACATCATGAATATCTTGTAGTACCTTTTGGATTAACCAATGCCCCAGCAATATTCATGAATCTCATGAATAAGAGCTTCATGCCATATCTAGACAAGTTTGTCATCGTATTCATCGATGATATTCTGATATACTCCAAGAACAAGGCAGAACATGCCGAACATTTGAGGTTAGTGTTGCAAACACTAAGGGAACACCAACTCTACGCCAAACTTAGCAAGTGTGAATTTTGGCTAGATCAAGTGGAATTTCTTGGTCATGTCATTAGTAAAGATGGAATCGCTGTCAACCCGAGCAAGGTAGCAGCAGTTCTAGAATGGGAAGCACCCAAGACTGTCAAGGAAATCCGAGGATTCCTAGGAATGGCAGGATACTATCGGAGATTCATTGAAGGATTCTCTAAGATAGCGGGACCGATGACAAAGTTGCTAAGAAAGAACACACCATTCGTGTGGTCAGAGGAGTGTGAGAAGAGTTTTCAAACTCTGAAGGAGAAACTCACCACGGCACCGGTGTTAGCAGTTCCTGAAGTCGGCAAGGACTACACCGTGTACTGTGACGCATCCAAGCATGGATTGGGTTGTGTACTCATGCAAGATCGGAAAGTGATATCCTATGGATCGAGGCAACTCAGACCTCATGAAGTGAACTATCCAACACATGACTTGGAATTAGCAGCTGTCGTTTTTGCACTCAAAACTTGGAGACATTTTCTCTATGGAGCTAAGTGTGAGCTCTACACAGATCATAAAAGCCTCAAATATTTCTTCACTCAGAAGGAACTCAACATGAGGCAGAAAAGATGGCTAGAATTGATCAAGGTTTATGATCTGACAATCAATTACACACCAGGGAAGGCTAATGTTGTAGCAGACGCCCTGAGTAGAAAGAGTACCGGAGGAGTGGAACAAGAAATATCACCGGAGTTGAGGAAGGAAATAAGCCAAGCCCAAATACAACTTTGGGAGAAGGAAGCCCATGAAGGATTATCGGCGTTGCAAGTAGCCGATGAACTAAATGTTAACTTGAAGAATGAGATAATGATGGGTCAGCTGGACGATCCATTCATTGTAGAAGAGATGAGGAGAATAGATGAGGGAAGACCATCAGAATTTCACCGAGGAGAATCTGGATCTTTGTGGTTCCAGAAGAGGATTTGCGTTCCGGATATTGCTGAAATTAAGGAAGTAATACTCCGGGAAGCTCATCAAACACCATATTCCATACATCCGGGAAGTACAAAGATGTATATGGACCTAAAGGAACTATTCTGGTGGAATAACATGAAGAGGGAGATAGCACAATATGTTGCAGAATGCCATACCTGCCGACGAGTGAAGGCTGAACATCGTAGTCCGGCAGGGAAGTTACAACCTCTACCTATTCCAGAGTGGAAATGGGAGGAAATAGGGATGGATTTCATCACCGGACTACCCATGACTAATAAAAAGAAGGACATGATATGGGTAATCGTGGACCGGTTGACGAAAAGTGCACACTTCTTAGCGGTAAATCAGCAGGACAAAGGAGAGAAACTCATTGATCTTTACATCAAGGAGATCGTGAGTAAGCATGGAGTACCTAAGAAGATAGTATCGGATCGAGGATCCGTGTTCACATCAGCATTTTGGAAGCAACTTCACGAAGCCTTAGGATCCAAGTTGGACTATAGTACCGCTTACCACCCACAGACCGGTGGACAAACTGAGAGAACCAACCAGATCTTAGAAGATATGCTTAGGGCATGTGCCCTAGACTTCGGAGGATCATGGGAAGAACACTTACCACTAGCAGAGTTTTCATACAATAATAGCTATCAAAGCAGCATCAAGATGGCACCATTTGAAGCTCTCTATGGAAGGAAGTGTAGATCACCGATATGTTGGTATGAAGTCGGAGCAAGCAAAGAGTTCAACCCTGATTATGTCAAGGAAAAACAACAAATCATTGACATTATCAGAGATAGGCTCAAGATAGCCCAAAGTCGACAAAAGAGTTATGCCGATCAAAAGAGGAGAACTTGGGAGCCACAAGTTGGAGACATGGTATATCTTAAGGTAAGCCCGATGAAAGGACTTCAGAGATTCGGAGTAAAAGGAAAGTTGAGCCCTAGATACATAGGACCCTTCAAGATACTGAGTCAGAATCGAGGTTTAGCCTTTGAATTGGATCTACCTGGAAGGTTAGCACAAGTTCATAATGTATTCCATGTGTCACAACTCAGAAAGTGTTTGAAGACCCCAGATGAACCAATATCACATGACGAGCTCGAGTTACAACCAGACTTAACTTATATCGAGAAGCCAGCCAAGATTCTCGAAGAGAGCTGGAAACAACTCAGAAACAAGGCGATCAAGTATTGCAAGATACAATGGAAGCATCATCCCGAGAGGGAAGCCACCTGGGAAAAAGAGGAAGACCTGAGGAAAACATACCCCGAACTGTTCAGGTATTACAACCACAACTTCGGGACGAAGTTTTCTTTAAGGGGGAAAGGCTGTAATGTCCCAGGTTTAGAGACGATCGAGGGGTAGATTTTAGAAAGGGATGTGCATTGCATAGTAAATTCTGGGGAAATTTCGCGCTTTTGAACAAAAACTGCATCGAAGGGGGACAAGTTTCTCTCTCGACACCTTACAGGGTTAGGGTTTCGAGAGTGCGACAAACTTGCATCTCACTTCACTAATTTAGGGTTTTGAGAAGAGATGGGGAAGTTTGCTTGATTGAATTCTAAATGATATGACATGGTTGAATTCAAACCAAGGTTGAATTTGAATTTCAAATTCAAACATTAAATAATTACCTTAAATAATTCAATTGAGGAAATTCATTAAGTAAATAATCCATAATAAACAAGATGAACAATTATAATAAAGTGGAGCTCATTAGGGAAAACCTTGAGCTTTATTGAATAACACACAAGATACATTGTCTTTACATTATTCATAATGGAAATAAATGAATTACAACACATTACATAAATGGGCGGAATAGAAGAAAGAAAAATAAAGAAAAATTACAACTTAATGATCCTAGACTAAATTCTACAAGATCATCTTCATTTGATCTTGAACTTGATGAATTCCAAATCCATTTTGAGCCATGGTTGGTCCCTGCACATAAACACAACAAAAGAGAAGTTATGCCAAGTGGTAAAACCACTTGGCAGGTTAGAAGAATAATGAAATTGAGTAGATATGGATCAGCTCTGCCGAGCTGATCATCTCACAGCCAAGACACAAGCCAGGTACCATGAATTTGCACACACACACAGCTTGGCTGCTCACACAGCAGTGTGCATGCAGCACACCACACACACACTGCTGGTGAGTCACCAGCAGCTTGCTAGGCTGTGTTGTCGACCAGAGAAGGAGAGGGAGATCATATAAAAGCTTCTCCAACAGTGAACCCTAGTCATTTGTTCATCCATCGACAGCAGCAGTGGTAAGTTCATCAAGAACACCAAGAACACTTAGAACAGGAAAAACCACAAGCCATCGAAACCATCCGGGGACAGCTTCACCAAGAACTGTCGACTGTGAGCAAGTACCGGATGGAGTAAAGCACCACGAGCTTGTAAGGAGGAGAAGGACAAGCAAACCAAGCATCACGAAGCAATCCTCTACACCAACACTCATTTTCTAGGAGCTGGAGTGAGGTATAAATAAGATCAACCTCGAGCAAAACCCTGTTTTGCTCATAAATAAGCATACACTTGCATCACGGAATCAAATAAGGGTGGGAAACCCTGGATTTATCATCACTTGGTTGCAAAACCATTTGGTGCCGATAAATAAAGCAAAGGCTAGCAGGAAAACAACCAAGGGAACATCGGTTGTGTCAACACAGTGACACAACCAGAGAAATCCATCATGGATTTGATCCTAATTAGCCAATCAAAGTCACCAAGCACCTAACAGTCCAGCTACACCATCAGAATGGTAGAAATACAAGTTTCTACTAATATTGTCAACATCAAAAGGGCTACTGGCAATCCAATAAATGGATCACCCAGAAAGCATTTGTCCATTCACATCAAGCCAACTATGGTGGGAGCTTCCTGAGCAGCCAAGAATGGCTGCTGAGGCCACCTCAACCAACCAAAACAATCAAACCACCAAGCCAGTACTTGCATCATCACCCAGATGGGTTCAGAGTGGGCTAGGGTACCCAACAAGTGTTGGCATCCCTCTAGCCAAGCAAATTAAATCATTATGATCATCACTGTATCACAGTTCACATCATTTATCTATTTAAACAACAAGAACTGCATAGATAAATGAAATAATCAAGCTACCTATGCACTGGATCTAGTAGATGATCCAATGGATCCATGCAAGCATCAGCTGATGCTTGAGCAAGCACCAGCAATGATCTGTGCCACACTTATACACAGAGAAAAGTAACAGCAACACACAGGCAATAGGTACCCAATATAATGATCAGCTATTGATGCTCACAAGATCATTAAAGCTTGTTAGAGCATGCTACTGCATGCTAGAACTCATTCTAAGCATTAACACATGGACAGATAATTAAATCAATCATATAACTGAACAATTGCATCACAGATAATGGCATCAGGCAGCACAATTGTATCCAGAAGCACTCCATCAAGGGATGGAGCTGCCAAGTCAGTAAAATGCTCAATTGAGCATGATCATGAATTATAGCACAGAGATAGCACACCAGAAGCACTGGCACTTGCCAAAGGCAAGGATCATGCACCATGATCAAGCCAGGGAGTAGTAATTGCTCACACAGGAGAGTCAGGAGCAAGATAGCAGCAGCAGCTAGCAATCCATGGCAGCAGCAGAAAGCACATCAGCACAGGCAACACAGCAGTAGCACACGCAGAGCGCAGCAACATAGCACAGCAGGAGCAGGCAAGCATCTCCACAGGGAGAAGTCGGCCAGTGGCCGAGCTAGACGAAGAAGGGGAGAAGAGAAGAAGATAGAACAGGTAATAGAGGAGGAAAGAGGAGGAGAAACTTACAGGCAAAGCAGATGAACACGACCGTGGCGGCACGGCGGCACACGCCGGGCGACGGCGGCGCCAGGCCAAGCCAAGCCTGGTCGCCACATCACCGCAACGCCGGTATCTCCACGGCATCACCACGACGGCGACGAACGGCGGATCTTCACGGATCCGTGCGGCCGAGGCGCAGATGCGTTGGGGAAGAGTCGAGGTGGACGCGAGCGTCAAATCGACGCGGACCACCAGGTCCGCCGTCGAGAGGCGGTCCAGATCCACATCTGATCGTCGCCGATGATGGCCGGAGGCGGCCGGAGCAGGCGACGACGGCGGAGGCGATTTCGGTGTCGCGGGAGCCCGAAAGGGGAATTAGGGTTACGGGGTAGAGGACGACGAAGCGATCGGGTCGGTTGGACCGAGCCCACCGGGCTGGTCCAACCTAACCAGCTCGGCCGCCGACAAGTGGGGCCGAGGGGTATTTTGGACATTTCCAAAATACCCATTTAAACAAGAATTTCCAAGAATTTTATAAAATAAAATATAACTCCAAAAAAATAAATAAAAATATGAAAATGTATCATTATAAAATTCTCTACCTAAATAAAATATCAAAGAGAATTTTTAAAGACAAAGAAGAATAAGTCTTAATTTGATGATTTAAATAATGATTTAAATCACACATATAATTTTCAATAATAAAAATAAGTCCATTAATGCCTTTGGACTTCAAAACACCTTGACAACATTTCAAGGTTGTATTTATCCTAAATCAAGTATCCCTAAGATGTTCTTAGTATCTAACCTCTCATAAATTAACAACGACATCTGAAGGGGAAACAAACCCTAAAACTGGAATCATGCATTATTGCTTCTTTAACCATTGCCCTTATCGGACAATGATGCTATTTTTCAGAACAAGAGGACAAGGGTCAGTCCACACCTTCCAACTGCAGAACTTTGCGGTGTTCAGGCAAGTTCATCACTTGCTCATGTCATTTGAAGTATTTTTATCAAATTACTTGCAAAGTATTATGGTTATCACTATTGCACAAAAATCAAAACCACTACTTTCATAACTATGAATATGACTATGTGGTGGGCAATGGAACCATGGATTGTGTTGATATGGTGGAGGTTCCATTGCACGGGTTTATATCCATCTAGGATTAAACAACAAATGTCGCCAGTGATTCTTGTGCCGTAATACCCGTGTTAACCATAAGATCCGGAGTGGGACGGAGTAGTCAAAAGTGTTTCCACCTCTCGTTCATCAACGGATGCGCTTACCGTAGCAGCTTGTGTCCGGCGGAACAACCGGAGGGTGGGGATCCCATTCTAATTCCCCACGGTAAAGCATTGCTTGTCGTAGCAGCTTGTGTCTTGCGGAACAACCGGAGGGTGGGGATCCCATTCTAATTCCCCACGGTAATGCGGTCTATGATGGGTTGCAGCCACCGGCGTAGGAGTGTATGGTAAGAGCCCAAGCATCGTTGTCGTGGTCGGGGTCCACCCTGAAATTACGGGAATAATGGGACCGACGTGGACCCAGGGTCGGCGCATGCAACAAAGGGTGGGTGTTCGAGGTAGCGGAGGAACATGATTGGCTAGACCTTATACCGGGCCTCACACCGAAGGAAGTGTGGACGGGAAAGCTGCCCGGTTGGCATCAAGGTTAAGATCTCTTATGGGTAAAGCAACACACCTCTGCAGAGTGTAACGAATCGTGACTCGTCACTCCTCGTTCCGGGATTGAGGAACTGCGAACGCGGCCGGAAAGGAGCTCCATGAAGTTCTAGTAAACCGGTGAAGGCTGACGGACATAGCTCTTCGAAATAAAAGCAATCTCTTAAAGAAATGTTTACCAAAACTTGCATTGGTATTAGACTTTCCGGTCTAATATCGTAGCTAGTGCATTAAACACCTCTTATCTATAATGAACTTGTTGAGTACGCTCGTACTCATACCACTCTTAAATCCCATGCTTAGATTGTCCGAACCGTCCGGAGGAGGACTACGACAACAATGAAGTAGCCGAGGTTATCGGCTATGATGCACCCGACCTCTCGGGAGGAGTTGAAGGCGTAGACTACATCATCGTCTACGGATCCGGGAGGCTTCCGGAGAAGAACAAGCCTAGAGATATCCGAGGAGTAGTAGTAGCCGAGCAGCACAAACTCTTACAATGTAGTTGCTCGATTAAATAAATGTTTTGTTTAATGAGACAATGGTATTGTAAGTTAAGTTGGGTTCACCTCGAACCCAGGAGATATCCTCTTAGGACCCAAGAGGAGCTCCGAGACGACTTGTGTATGTGTATTGTAATAATATGTGAATGAGTTATGGACCTTGCTATGTTCTGTTGTACTACTCTGAGGGATGTGATATTTGCGGAATGGTACTTCGCGAATGTTATATCAACGACTGGCATACTACAACATGCAGTGGTATGCAGGGTCACTGTAATATCCCAGTATTTGGGGTTACAAACAGAGAGGAAACAGATGTGTGCATTGCATTCATGCATAGAAAATCCGGGGAATTTTCGCGCTTTTGTTTAAAACCTCCAAAGGGATCGAGGTTTCTCTTACATCGGTGGAATTGAGTTAGTCTTCGATGTGGGTGCGATAAATCTCGACATGACCTTTCCGAACTCATGTGTTTTGGGGAAACAATTTGAATTCAAATTCAAATATGGAAACAAAAATTCAAATAAGAATTTGAATTGGAATTTGAAATTTAAACAAGTATATAAATATTATAGGTAATAGTACACACATTTGAAAATTCAAATGAATAAATGATTTAAACTTTATTACAAATATCATTACTCCACTATTTACAAGTCACATAAATAGAAATATAGAAAGATTACAAAAGAATAAAAAAAAAGTGAAGAATTCCTAAACTAAATCTTGATCTTCCCAATCTTCCAATCTTCTTCTTTTCCTGCAATAAGAGAAACAAAACAAAGAAAAAGGGAAATATTGGGTTATGGTTATAATGTTGCCATCATATGAAATGAGGCATTTTAATATTGGAACTCAATTAATGGAAATTAGGAACCAGTCCTAATCCCCAAAAGTGATTAGAGGGAATTATTCATCTTCGGCAACATTTGTGATTTAGGAACTACTAGATAGTACCATTGGAGGCAGCAATGATAAATTAGGCATCAAATAGGCAACCAGGGATATTGTGCAACAAGTTATGATCAATTGGAATGGCAACAGAAGGCAACATTGTTATTTTCCCTCTAATGTAATCAAGTTCCTATCTAGAAGCCACAAATTAATTTAAATGGATCATTATTGACATAGAAAAGTCAATATGACCCTAACCAAATATTAATAAGCCACTGATAATTATGCAAAGCTTACATGCCAATAGATCAGTAGGCACAATACAGTTGGCAGCCACAAATAAAAATAAAGGTCAATACAAGATAACCACAAGCACCAGCCGTGCCTTGCACATGAGGCAAAGCAAACATCTACTTGACCACATACAACTGCACCAGGGACACGAGCAAGCATAGTCACCGCATGCAACCATGTGTCGTCGCGCAGCACAAGCATCGACCAACCATATAAAAGAAGGAGCCAGCCGTACCAACATTCTTTTGCCTCACTAGTTAGCACCCCTAGCACACACATTTTTCTCACATTAGCTGAACCAACCAGCAACAAGTTTAGCAACCATTTGCACAAGCTAAACCGCCAGATCATCTAGCAGTCCTCCATCCATCAGATACAACAAGAACACCACCCAGTTAGTCTGGAAACCAGCAGAAGCAGCAAGGAGGTGCAGGCTCTACCGCAAGAGGCAGGCTAGATCAACCTCCAGAAGATCAAGTTTCTCTACCATAGCAGGTTGAAACAGCAATCTCTAATAAAAGCATCAGAAATAGCTTGTTTGGGGTAGTTTTTAACATCATATGATCATAGCTATGATCAAAGCCTATCTAAATCACCACACAAATACCTGCAGTACCAAATCATGCTAAGCATATTGTTACTTTATGCACACTCTTATGAGGCACCACAGAGAAACATAGATCTAGCGAGATGGCACAGGCATTTATGCAAGTCAAATAAATAGGAATCCATCATAAACTATAAAATCATCGGTTCAGTTGTGAGATAGATTTTTCTCTCGGTTTGGCATAGAGATGCTATGCAGATTCATCACGAGAATTTTAAACAAACCACAAGTAATAGTATCTCGTTCTTAATAAAGGATTTAGCCTCAGACTTTTGCATCATTGGCAAGACTACAAAACTCAAGCAAGATCTGTCCTTATCAGTTTATATCTAGAAATAGGGGACATCAAGATCCAACTGTAAAACCCAACAATTGGAAAAATCATCTCTTGGCTACTAATCAAGCAACCAGATCATATTCAAGAATCTACAAAAGCATCAACTTGTGCACTACAACACAATTTTGCCCAGAATCATATATGCATATGCTTTAGTCATCATCGAAAGCAAACCAGTAAAGCCATCCGTGCTTAATCAACATACTACATGCAACAACTTGGGGTCCAGGGAATAATCTCGGGCCAACCAAGCAATATACAAGTAGCAGATAGTATTACAGCCATGTTCTAGTCAACCGACGAATGATTCCACCTCCAATTATCAGTTCACAAGCAGCCATCAAGGAAAGTATACAACAATAGTAGCAGTATTGAAATCACCGGCATGTTGGAGCTCAATTAAGACTAAACAGTAGTACCACTGAACTCTTACAGTTAACAAAACAGTGTATGTTTAGTAGATAAGAGCTATACCATAACCACACAAGCCACCAATGCATAATCATAAACAGAGAAGGGTGAGGGTAGCTCACAGTAAGCGGAGTAGAGCGAGTAGGAGCAACGCTTGACGCCGGGGTTGCGCCTACGGCACCATCTCCGCCGACGTCGAGGAGGAAGTAACCACCAACAACAGCACCACACCACCAGGTCGCCACCACCCCAAGCCACACCAACACAATCAACAGGGTTGCGCCCGCGGCGCCATCCTACCAGCGTCGATATAGTAGTCAACGAGACGGGCAACCAGAGGCAAGGCAGCTGCGGCCATGCCGGCAGTACCCAAACCACACCGGCTAGGGTTTTGCGTGGCCACACACGCAGTAGGGGCGAGCGTCGTGGTGGCCGAGCAGGTAGGCGGACAAGGTCGTCGGAGCCACGCCGGTAGCGGTCGGCGGCCAGCGGCCAGCAGCAAGCAGAACCAAGGCGGACTAGGGGCGCGCTTGGGAGGCAGGGTGGAGTTGAGGTAGAGAGGGAAGACGGAGAATTCCGTGGCGGCGGCGCGATGGCAGGCGGCGGTGTTCGCCGAGGTCGGCGGTGGCCATAACCAACACCAATATCAGCTAGGGTTTCAGGTTGGGGACGAATGAGAGGAGCCACGAAACTCAAATCGAATTGGTGGAGTGGTAGAGCACGTCGAGACGAACCAAAGCCCTAACTCGCCGGCGCCTGAGTTGGCCGGGAGAGGCCCATGGCAAGCGGCGCGGCAGCAGGCCATGGAGAGGTTGAGGGAGAGAACGAGAGACGTGTACCGTGTGCGTGTGAAAGACGAGAGAGAGAGACGAGTGAAAGAGAGAGAGGAGCGGGTCGGTCAGGCCGATTTGGCCAAGCCAGGCTGGGCCAGTCAAGCCGGACCTGGTGGTCTAGCCCAACCAGATTAAATGGGTTTGAACCAATAATTTTTGTCTTTTTTTTTTCTTCATTTAAGAAATTCTTTTGAATAAAATCAATACTAGAAATCAAATGAAGTAAGAATATTTGGTAACAGAAAATCTTAAATACAAAATAATATGTATGCAAAGATTACTTCTTAACTATAATCCATTAGTCCACACTTATTTTTGTAAAGTTATATTTAATTATTCAAAATTGCAATTCTAACTTAAAATCACTTAAAATACGATTTATTAATGGAGGAAAATATCAAAGGAATTAATGCTCTTTTTCTTCAACTATATTTGATGTTTATTAAGTACAACAATTATATAGGCTCATCTTCTATTAAATGCTACAAGTCCTAGATGCAAATTGAATTGTTCATTTCATGTTTTCACCCTAATACTTGTTCTTTTATAACAGTGGAGAATTATATAAAACCCTAACTCCATCATTTTATGCGAAACTTTAAAACCCTAGGAATTGTTAAATGTGATCATATGAACTTAAAATTTGCTCATAGATCTATAATTAGCAACTAAATAAATATTCTTGTTCTCATAAAATAGTAGAAGCCATACTACTAATAAGTTGGTATTTCATATACTCATCCTAATAAAAACCACATGATCAAATAGGATTAATTAAGTGTAAACCCTAGTTCCTATCATCCAAATTACCATCCTTAACCATCTACATTTAGCATCACATCATGGTGATCCACTCTAATAGTAACCATGTCTAATATTGGACTTAACATGCTCATACCCAATAAACCCTACTAGTATTAGATAATTATGAATCATCCTATTTAGGAACCAACCAGTCCTTACTTAGTGAATTCAAATGTAAACCCTAGGCAACCTCAACCTTAATTGTAATACTTCTTATTACTTAAGAAGTATGTTCTTCAAAAGTTATTCTTTTGAAGAAAATAAGGAATCATCGTCAATTCTCGCCTAATAGGACCTATAGCCAATAACCAGCTATCACCAGCAAGGTATATCAACCTTGATAACGATTAATTATAATAAATTGCTCAAGATGCTTAGGCTCAACTCAAACCCACAAGCTCTAGCTATTAATGAAACCAACATGGTTGGGATCCATCTAATACTGACCCTAGAAACCAGATGAAAACCATAGTTAAACCCTAGAACCCACAAACCTAATTATTATACTTGTTCTTCATTAAAGAATATGTTCTTCAAAAGTTATTCTTTTGAAGTATAATATAAACAATCATCAACCATGTCCTGTAGAACTTAAAATGGGCAACTACTCTTGATTTATTATGCAATCAATATTCCTTTATGTGTATGCTTGTTATAATACATTATATTACTTGATCATGCTATTAATATCACCAACCCTAATAATAACCTTGTTTGAGAACCATTCTAAAAGTGCAACACACCCAAAAGAAATCTTTACAACTCATCAATCCTAAATCATCGGGATTAGGTTACGCTCGGGACGATTGCATCTCATACTATGCATTATAGCATCCTTGCCAATCTTTTAAACATCGTCCTTACCGGACGATGATGCTATTTCAGAATCTGGAGTTATTGCATATCGAAGACCTTGCCTGCATAATCTTGCAGTCAAGAAAGGCAAGTTCATCACTTGCTCATGTCATTTGAGTACTTTTATCAAATTACTTGCAAAGTACTATGGTTATCACGATTGCATAAAAACCAAAACCACTACTTTCATAACTATGAATATGACTATGTGGTGGGCAATGGAACCATGGATTGTGTTGATATGGTGGAGGTTCCATTGCAAGGGTTTATATCCATCTAGGATTAAACAACAAATGTCGCCGAGTGATTCTTGTGCCGTAATACCCGTGTTAACCATAAGATCCGGAGTGGGACGGAATAGTCAATTGTATTTCCACCTCTTGTACATCAACGGATGCGCTTTACCGTAGACCCTTGATCCAAGAGAGGACAAGTGGTACCCTTGATCCAAGAGAGGACAAGTGGTAGGGTGGGGGTCCCGATGAAGTCCCCACGGTAATTGCGGTCTATGATGGGTTGCAGCTGCCGGCGAAGGAGTTCATGGTAGAGACCCGAACTGTTGTCGTGGTCGGGGGCCGTCCTTAATTGGTATAAGAGCACCGGCGAGGACCCGGGGTCGGAGTTTGCATCAACGGGTGGGTGTATGAGGTAGCGGAGGAATATGATTGGCTATGACCTTATACCGGGCCTCACACCAAAGGAAGTGTGGACGAGAACTATAGACTCGGTTGGCACCAAGGTTAAGATCTCTTTTGGGTAAAGCAACACACCTCTGCAGAGTGTAATGAATCGTGACCTGTCACTCCCTGTTCCGGGATATGGAACTGCGAACGCGGCCGGAAAGGAGCTCCATGAAGTTCTAGTAAACCGGTGAAGGCTGACGGACATAGTTCTTCTGAATAAAAGCAACCTTTTTAAGAAATGGTTATGAAAACCTGCATGGGTATTAGACTTTCTGGTCTAATGCCGTAGCTAGTGCATTAAACACCTCTTTCCTATAATGAACTTGTTGAGTACGCTCGTACTCATCCCACTCTTAAATCCCCTGCTTAGATATGGAGGCCATGAAGGAGGATCTCCAGTACAACTCGAAGACCAAGGAGTCAGCAACTACTTCAAGGACAGAAATCTGCCGGAAGAGTCATATACCACCTCCACCATGGAGAAAACCTAGATTAAGCAGTAGAAGGGAACTAGCTTCCTAAACCTAGCTCCTATTTAGCTAGAATCTATTCTTGGCCTCTTTAGCTAGTTAAATACTCTACAAATAGAGTTCATGATAAGTCTAGACTACGAGTCGTTCTTCTGGAGTTTATTTGCAATTTTACCTCATTGTAAAGTAGGAGGCTGTGATGATCTTATGTAACAGAGTCAATGTTGTAATTCTATAGACATACCTTGGACCCGCATATGTTTCTGTTGTACCACTCTGAGCGATATACTACTAGTGGAACGGTGTTTCATTAGTGTTATATCAGACTTGCATACTACACCATGCAGTGGTATGCCGGGTCACCACAGTTGGTATCAGAGCAAATGCTTTGACCCTAGGATTAAAAACCCTTTAAAGGAGACCTATAGGATTGGTAGTGTCTATAGGAAATTGTCCTAGGTAAACCAAATACTTCTTATGACTTGAGATGGATATTCACTTGAGAATAATCCTGACACACTTGAGTCAACATTTCTTACCTAACTTACCAAGATAAAGTAAAGCTAGTCAACTAATCCCAAACATGTAGAGCACACCATTAAGTTCCTAAAACAATATATGAGTAGATCACAGTTGGTATACAATACATGGTAGTCCAAAGAGAGGATACAACCATAAGGAAGATATCCTATTGGAAGATGTGTACCAACACAGGTTATGGTTAAGTAAGAGTTATCCAGAACTGTAATAGGAGTTATATCAAGTGATGAAGTTAATTAAGATATCCTAATAGAAGATGTAGACCCAGATAAGTAATGAGTAAGTAAAATTATCTAGACATGTGAAACCACTGATAGTAAGTGATAAAAACAACGGATATGCGGTATTATAGACCATGATGAGTCAATCATGGGAGATAAGGAAGAGTGATAGGAATAATATATGTCTACCTACATGGTAGAGTTGCTAATCATATATGATTCACTTGAGAGTCATTATGTGACGAAGTAGAACATTGAAAGTATTTAGGAGGAGTACAATAAGAAGCTAAGTGCTAAACAAATAGTGCAAGAATTGTGTTCCAAAACAATAAGAAGTGTGCCAAGCACATCATGACCATAGTTTTACAATAGAAACACTTGGAAGTATAGGAGCTATAGTCCAATAGTTATGTGTTTAGAATAACTATGCTAGAATCTAGATATACCATATGAAGTAGTCCTCAACATAATGCAAGCTAAGTTAGTAATTCTAAAGAAAATTAGGTTAACCTTAACTATTCTAGACCACCTTGTTTCAAGTTATCTTATTGCAATTGTGCAATTAAGGTAAAGGTTGAGACAAATAGTAGACTTCCATATATTCGTGCTAAGTATCACGATACAAACCTATCTTATGTGGTGTTACATACTACACATCTCAGCTCGATGTTTAGAGATGTCTTACTCAACTATCATTATTCAGGCTTATGATGGTGTGTATTATAAGCACAAAGCTAAATCTTCTTGGATTTTTATTGGATTTTCATTGGTTGACTAGATCTGTGCATGAAGTTTGACCTTGGTGTGCAAATGCATGTTGCATCATTGAGTTCTTTCTTGATGTTACAGGTCTAGAGGGTAAATGGGATCGCGTGAGGGAGAGACGAGTTACCAACCAACTGAGGAAATAGTAACGACTCATGAAGAGAGGGAGGCAAAAGAAGGTCAGGAAAGAGAAGCTAAGCGGATGGAAGAGGCATTCTCCGCCACTAGAACATCAACATCAACCCCTGTCCTGCTTGAGCAAGAATTCTTTGAGTACATGGAAAGGATGGCTGAGGATAGAGCAGCAAACTTAGCACAACAAAATGAGTTTTTCAGTCGTTTGATACGTGAGAATAATGGAGGTATCAGGAATGGAGTGCCAAAAGGAGTGAGTCTTACGGAATTCCTACAAACCAATCCACTGACTTTTGCTACCGCACCAGAACCTATGGATGCGGATGATTGGTTGAGGGACACTGAGCGGAAATTAAATACGAGTTCGGTGTAATGATGAAGAGAAGGTTAGATATGCCACCTATCTACTATCAGGACTAGCAGCATTATGGTGGGATAACATGATTCTAATTCAACCTTCGGGACATTTTTTCACGTGGGACGAGTTTAAGAAGAAGTTCCGAGAAGCCCAGGTTCCTGAAGGTATCATGGAGCTAAAGAGAAGAGAGTTCGAGACCTTGAAGCAGAATGACTTGTCGGTATGGAAATATCTAGTAGAGTTTGATCGTTTATCACGTTATGCAACAGAGGATGTGAACACAGAGGAGAAAAGGATAAAAAGGTTCTTAAAAGGGATGAATCCATTCCTGAAAATGCAGTTGAATCTAACTAAATGCACAAGGTTCCACGAGCTAGTGGATACTGCAATTACTTTGGAGAATGATTATGAAGAAGTGCGAGAATGAAAGAAAACGGAAGGCAAGGTTGGAACCACAACCAATTCAGATACAACAAACTCGATCGGAGATGAATTTCCAAACTAGAGATGAGACAATCACACCGTTTTATAGTCAAGTTCGATGCCATAACTGTGCAAGAAAAGGTCACTATGCCAAGGATTGCACGCAACAGGATATTACCTGTTTTGGATGTGGACAACTAGGTCATAGGAAATCAGAATGCCCGGATCCATATCTGGTACGAAGATCTAATGAAGCAATGAACCAATTTTCAAACCACCGGGGGAGCTCATCATCTAAGAAGTTCGAACAAGGAAGTGGATGGAGCACAAGGATGGAAGCATAGGACTTTGACCATACTTGTTCTGACCCCAATCAGTATGTTGAACATAGCTTCTTCATTTAGTACAATATTAGTTGCAGAATAATATCTTTAAATTGCTCAAGCTTTCATGGGCAACACACTTGTCCTGTGTAAAGTTGGAATAACCATAGTTGCATAACCAACTAACATATCATATTGGTATTCATAGCCATGTGGGTACACAATCAATCCAAATAGGATACCCTATAAAAGTACAATAGAAAGCCAAGAAAAAGACATATAGCCTAACCAAGGAGCTAGTTGGTTGGGGAAGATGAGCTTAACAACCATTAGGACAACCCTAAGGGGAGAGCGAGGGATCGAGTTGGATCCAATATGAATCAATACCTTGAGCAAGATAGTTGATGAAGGTCTGAACTGAGAGAAAGTTCGATCTTATTTTCATAAGATTATCGAACACTACTTTCAGAAGGATGTCAGACCAGAAGCCGAGGTTTATACCTCGAGGAAGTAAGAAGTGGACTGTAACCTGAGAAAGTGAGTAAGATTTACTCAGAAGTATGAAAGCTCAAGTAAGACAAAACCTAACGGACTCCACGAAGAATCTGGACAAGGGATATATTCAATTATATCTGGTGAGATCACCACGGAGTTCGAAAGAAGTCGTAGTCTGCATAAGTCAGATCCACGCTCCGAAAACGTGAGAGAGTTCAAACTTCGAGGACGAAGTTTAGTTTAAGGGGTAGAGACTGTAATATCCCAGTATTTGGGGTTACAAACAGAGAGGAAACAGATGTGTGCATTGCATTCATGCATAGAAAATCCGGGGAATTTTCGCGCTTTTGTTTAAAACCTCCAAAGGGATCGAGGTTTCTCTTACATCGGTGGAATTGAGTTAGTCTTCGATGTGGGTGCGATAAATCTCGACATGACCTTTCTGAACTCATGTGTTTTGGGGGAAACAATTTGAATTCAAATTCAAATATGGAAACAAAAATTCAAATAAGAATTTGAATTGGAATTTGAAATTTAAACAAGTATATAAATATTATAGGTAATAGTACACACATTTGAAAATTCAAATGAATAAATGATTTAAACTTTATTACAAATATCATTACTCCACTATTTACAAGTCACATAAATAGAAATATAGAAAGATTACAAAAGAATAAAAAAAGAGAAGAATTCCTAAACTAAATCTTGATCTTCCCAATCTTCCAATCTTCTTCTTTTCCTGCAATAAGAGAAACAAAACAAAGAAAAAGGGAAAATATTGGGTTATGGTTATAATGTTGCCATCATATGAAATGAGGCATTTTAATATTGGAACTCAATTAATGGAAATTAGGAACCAGTCCTAATCCCCAAAAGTGATTAGAGGGAATTATTCATCTTCGGCAACATTTGTGATTTAGGAACTACTAGATAGTACCATTGGAGGCAGCAATGATAAATTAGGCATCAAATAGGCAACCAGGGATATTGTGCAACAAGTTATGATCAATTGGAATGGCAACAGTAAGGCAACATTGTTATTTTCCCTCTAATGTAATCAAGTTCCTATCTAGAAGCCACAAATTAATTTAAATGGATCATTATTGACATAGAAAAGTCAATATGACCCTAACCAAATATTAATAAGCCACTGATAATTATGCAAAGCTTACATGCCAATAGATCAGTAGGCACAATACAGTTGGCAGCCACAAATAAAAATAAAGGTCAATACAAGATAACTACAAGCACCAGCCGTGCCTTGCACATGAGGCAAAGCAAACATCTACTTGACCACATACAGCTGTACCAGGGACACAGGCAGCATAGTCACCGCATGCAACCATGTGCTGTCAGCAGCACAAGCATCAGCCAACCATATAAAAGAAGGAGCCAGCCGTACCAACATTCTTTTGCCTCACTAGTTAGCACCCCTAGCACACATATTTTTCTCACATTAGCTGAACCAACCAGCAACAAGTTTAGCAACCATTTGCACAAGCTAAACCGCCAGATCATCTAGCAGTCCTCCATCCATCAGATACAACAAGAACACCACCCAGTTAGTCTGGAAACCAGCAGAAGCAGCAAGGAGGTGCAGGCTCTACCGCAAGAGGCAGGCTAGATCAACCTCCAGAAGATCAAGTTTCTCTACCATAGCAGGTTGAAACAGCAATCTCTAATAAAAGCATCAGAAATAGCTTGTTTGGGGTAGTTTTTAACATCATATGATCATAGCTATGATCAAAGCCTATCTAAATCACCACACAAATACCTGCAGTACCAAATCATGCTAAGCATATTGTTACTTTATGCACACTCTTATGAGGCACCACAGAGAAACATAGATCTAGCAGATGGCACAGGCATTTATGCAAGTCAAATAAATAGGAATCCATCATAAACTATAAAATCATCAGTTCAGTTGTGAGATAGATTTTTCTCTCAGTTTGGCATAGAGATGCTATGCAGATTCATCACAGAGAATTTTAAACAAACCACAAGTAATAGTATCTGTTCTTAATAAAGGATTTAGCCTCAGACTTTTGCATCATTGGCAAGACTACAAAACTCAAGCAAGATCTGTCCTTATCAGTTTATATCTAGAAATAGGGGACATCAAGATCCAACTGTAAAACCCAACAATTGGAAAAATCATCTCTTGGCTACTAATCAGCAACCAGATCATATTCAAGAATCTACAAAAGCATCACCTTGTGCACTACAACACAATTTTGCCCAGAATCATATATGCATATGCTTTAGTCATCATCGAAAGCAAACCAGTAAAGCCATCAGTGCTTAATCAACATACTACATGCAACAACTTGGGGTCCAGGGAATAATCTCAGGCCAACCAAGCAATATACAAGTAGCAGTAGTATTACAGCCATGTTCTAGTCAACCGACGAATGATTCCACCTCCAATTATCAGTTCACAAGCAGCCATCAAGGAAAGTATACAACAATAGTAGCAGTATTGAAATCACCGGCATGTTGGAGCTCAATTAAGACTAAACAATAGGTACCACCGAACTCTTACAGTTAACAAAACAAGTGTATGTTTAGTAGATAAGAGCTATACCATAACCACACAAGCCACCAATGCATAATCATAAACAGAGAAGGGTGAGGGTAGCTCACAGTAAGCGGAGTAGAGCGAGTAGGAGCAGCGCTTGACGCCGGGGTTGCGCCTACGGCACCATCCTGCCGGCGTCGAGGAGGAAGTAACCACCAGCAACAGCACCACACCACCAGGTCGCCACCACCCCAAGCCACACCAACACAATCAACAGGGTTGCGCCCGCGGCGCCATCCTACCAGCGTCGATATAGTAGTCAACGAGACGGGCAACCAGAGGCAAGGCAGCTGCGGCCATGCCGGCAGTACCCAAACCACACCGGCTAGGGTTTTGCGTGGCCACACACGCAGTAGGGGCGAGCGTCGTGGTGGCCGAGCAGGTAGGCGGACAAGGTCGTCGGAGCCACGCCGGTAGCGGTCGGCGGCCAGCGGCCAGCAGCAAGCAGAACCAAGGCGGACTAGGGGCGCGCTTGGGAGGCAGGGTGGAGTTGAGGTAGAGAGGGAAGACGGAGAATTCCGTGGCGGCGGCGCGATGGCAGGCGGCGGTGTTCGCCGAGGTCGACGGTGGCCAGAACCAACACCAATATCAGCTAGGGTTTCAGGTTGGGGACGAATGAGAGGAGCCACGAAACTCAAATCGAATTGGTGGAGTGGTAGAGCACGTTGAGACGAACCAAAGCCCTAACTCGCCGGCGCCTGAGTTGGCCGGGAGAGGCCCATGGCAAGCGGCGCGGCAGCAGGCCATGGAGAGGTTGAGGGAGAGAACGAGAGACGTGTACCGTGTGCGTGTGAAAGACGAGAGAGAGAGACGAGTGAAAGAGAGAGAGGAGCGGGTCGGTCAGGCCGATTTGGCCAAGCCAGGCTGGGCCAGTCAAGCCGGACCTGGTGGTCTAGCCCAACCAGATTAAATGGGTTTGAACCAATAATTTTTGTCTATTTTTTTTTCTTCATTTAAGAAATTCTTTTGAATAAAATCAATACTAGAAATCAAATGAAGTAAGAATATTTGGTAACAGAAAATCTTAAATACAAAATAATATGTATGCAAAGATTACTTCTTAACTATAATCCATTAGTCCACACTTATTTTTGTAAAGTTATATTTAATTATTCAAAATTGCAATTCTAACTTAAAATCACTTAAAATACGATTTATTAATGGAGGAAAATATCAAAGGAATTAATGCTCTTTTTCTTCAACTATATTTGATGTTTATTAAGTACAACAATTATATAGGCTCATCTTCTATTAAATGCTACAAGTCCTAGATGCAAATTGAATTGTTCATTTCATGTTTTCACCCTAATACTTGTTCTTTTATAACAGTGGAGAATTATATAAAACCCTAACTCCATCATTTTATGCGAAACTTTAAAACCCTAGGAATTGTTAAATGTGATCATATGAACTTAAAATTTGCTCATAGATCTATAATTAGCAACTAAATAAATATTCTTGTTCTCATAAAATAGTAGAAGCCATACTACTAATAAGTTGGTATTTCATATACTCATCCTAATAAAAACCACATGATCAAATAGGATTAATTAAGTGTAAACCCTAGTTCCTATCATCCAAATTACCATCCTTAACCATCTACATTTAGCATCACATCATGGTGATCCACTCTAATAGTAACCATGTCTAATATTGGACTTAACATGCTCATACCCAATAAACCCTACTAGTATTAGATAATTATGAATCATCCTATTTAGGAACCAACCAGTCCTTACTTAGTGAATTCAAATGTAAACCCTAGGCAACCTCAACCTTAATTGTAATACTTCTTATTACTTAAGAAGTATGTTCTTCAAAAGTTATTCTTTTGAAGAAAATAAGGAATCATCGTCAATTCTGCCTAATAGGACCTATAGCCAATAACCAGCTATCACCAGCAAGGTATATCAACCTTGATAACGATTAATTATAATAAATTGCTCAAGATGCTTAGGCTCAACTCAAACCCACAAGCTCTAGCTATTAATGAAACCAACATGGTTGGGATCCATCTAATACCGACCCTAGAAACCAGATGAAAACCATAGTTAAACCCTAGAACCCACAAACCTAATTATTATACTTGTTCTTCATTAAAGAATATGTTCTTCAAAAGTTATTCTTTTGAAGTATAATATAAACAATCATCAACCATGTCCTGTAGAACTTAAAATGGGCAACTACTCTTGATTTATTATGCAATCAATATTCCTTTATGTGTATGCTTGTTATAATACATTATATTACTTGATCATGCTATTAATATCACCAACCCTAATAATAACCTTGTTTGAGAACCATTCTAAAAGTGCAACACACCCAAAAGAAATCTTTACAACTCATCAATCCTAAATCATCGGGATTAGGTTACGCTCGGGACGATTGCATCTCATACTATGCATTATAGCATCCTTGCCAATCTTTTAAACATCGTCCTTACCGGACGATGATGCTATTTCAGAATCTGGAGTTATTGCATATCGAAGACCTTGCCTGCATAATCTTGCAGATCAAGAAAGGCAAGTTCATCACTTGCTCATGTCATTTGAGTACTTTTATCAAATTACTTGCAAAGTACTATGGTTATCACGATTGCATAAAAACCAAAACCACTACTTTCATAACTATGAATATGACTATGTGGTGGGCAATGGAACCATGGATTGTGTTGATATGGTGGAGGTTCCATTGCAAGGGTTTATATCCATCTAGGATTAAACAACAAATGTCGCCGAGTGATTCTTGTGCCGTAATACCCGTGTTAACCATAAGATCCGGAGTGGGACGGAATAGTCAATTGTATTTCCACCTCTTGTACATCAACGGATGCGCTTTACCGTAGACCCTTGATCCAAGAGAGGACAAGTGGTACCCTTGATCCAAGAGAGGACAAGTGGTAGGGTGGGGGTCCCGATGAAGTCCCCACGGTAATTGCGGTCTATGATGGGTTGCAGCTGCCGGCGAAGGAGTTCATGGTAGAGACTTGAACTGTTGTCGTGGTCGGGGCCGTCCTTAATTGGTATAAGAGCACCGGCGAGGACCCAGGGTCGGAGTTTGCATCAACGGGTGGGTGTATGAGGTAGCGGAGGAATATGATTGGCTATGACCTTATACCGGGCCTCACACCAAAGGAAGTGTGGACGAGAACTATAGACTCGGTTGGCACCAAGGTTAAGATCTCTTTTGGGTAAAGCAACACACCTCTGCAGAGTGTATGAATCGTGACTCGTCACTCCTCGTTCCGGGATATGGAACCGCGAACGCGGCCGGAAAGGAGCTCCATGAAGTTCTAGTAAACCGGTGAAGGCTGACGGACATAGTTCTTCTGAATAAAAGCAACCTTTTTAAGAAATGGTTATGAAAACCTCGCATGGGTATTAGACTTTCTGGTCTAATGCCGTAGCTAGTGCATTAAACACCTCTTTCCTATAATAAACTTGTTGAGTACGCTCGTACTCATCCCACTCTTAAATCCCCTGCTTAGATATGGAGGCCATGAAGGAGGATCTCCAGTACAACTCGAAGACCAAGGAGTCAGCAACTACTTCAAGGACAGAAATCTACCGGAAGATTCATATACCACCTCCACCATGGAGAAAACCTAGATTAAGCAGTAGAAGGGAACTAGCTTCCTAAACCTAGCTCCTATTTAGCTAGAATCTATTCTTGGCCTTTTTAGCTAGTTAAATACTCTACAAATAGAGTTCGTGATAAGTCTAGACTACGAGTCGTTCTTCTGGAGTTTATTTGCAATTTTACCTCATTGTAAAGTAGGAGGCTGTGATGATCTTATGTAACAGAGTCAATGTTGTAATTCTATAGACATACCTTGGACCCGCATATGTTTCTGTTGTACCACTCTGAGCGATATACTACTAGTGGAACGGTGTTTCATTAGTGTTATATCAGACTTGCATACTACACCATGCAGTGGTATGCCAGGACCTAGATGAAAAGATACAATCAAAGTTTCTGAACTTTGCAACTACAACCCTAAAAAAGAAGAAAAAGTGCAATCCGATCCTCGATCTGGATCTGGTCTTCGATCTGGTCAACGCCCACGACGGGCTCATCCTCGAACCGATCCTCTGCCGGTGAGGATCTCACGGACCAGGCAAGGGCGTCGCGCCGGAGACGTCGGGCCTACGCCGGAGAGGTCGACGGAAGTGGAGAGGCACCGCGCACCCGCTCCGTCGTCTTCTTGCAGCAGGTCATGGTGGGAGGCGCGCGCCCCGGCGTCTAGCGTGGTGAAGAGGTGCCGTCGCCGCCTGCAGGTTCTCCGGCGTGGTGAAGAGGTGCCGCCGCCGCCTGCACGAGTCTTCGCGGCGGACATCCATGGAGTAGAGAGAGGGGTGGGATGGTTCACCTTGAGGAAGAGATGGAAGTTGTGGGAGATCTACGCGGGAGGGAAGGAGCTCCTGAGCACGGCCTTGAGGTCCCCGACGGCGGCGGCGAGCGTTAGGGCGGTGGACCGCCCGTCGAGGGCTCGGACCTGCAGCTCCCTCTCCCCATGTGCCATTGGGTTGCTACGGGCGCCGCCAGCTCGCCGCGGCTCGTGCGGGAGCGCGGGACCCCGAGCGGCGGTGGTTTTGGCGTGAGCCGCGACAGGCACCATGGCGGTGGTTTTGGCGCGAGCCGCGAGGGGCGGTTTGCTGGCCTGCAGGTTTTCCGGCGAGATGCAGAGGAAGGGCTAGGGTTTGGCCTTGATTGGGGAAAGTGAAAAGGGAAAGGAGACGAGGAACGTGGGTGGTGGAGGAGCGAGGCAAAAAACGTGGGTGGGTGATGCGCGTAGATGACACGTCCGTTGGGAACCCCAAGGGGAAGGTGTGATGAGCACAGCAGCAAGTTTTCCCTCAGTAAGAAACCAAGGTTTATCGAACCAGTAGGAGTCAAGAAGCACGTTGAAGGTTGTTGGTGGCGGAGTGTAGTGCGGCGCAACACTAGGGATTCCGGCGCCAACATGGAACCTGCACAACACAATCACAATTCTTTTGCCCCAACGTAACAGTGAGGTTGTCAATCTCACCGGCTTGCTGTAAACAAAGGATTAGATGTATAGTGTGGAAGATGATGATTGTTTGCGAAGAACAGTAAAGAACAATTGTAGTAGATTGTATTTCAGATGTAAAGAATAGGACCGGGGTCCACAGTTCACTAGTGGTGTCTCTCCCATAAGATAAACAGATGTTGGGTGAACAAATTACAGTTGGGCAATTGACAAATAAAGAAGGCATAACAATGCACATACATATATCATGATGAGTACTATGAGATTTAATCGGGGCATTACGACAAAGTACATAGACCACTATCCGAGCATGCATCTATGCCTAAAAAGTCCACTTTCAGGTTATCATCCGAACCCCTCCAAGTATTAAGTTGTAAACAACGAGACAATTGCATTAAGTATGGTGCGTAATGTAATCAACACAAATATCCTTAGACAAAGCATCGATGTTTTATCCCTAGTGGCAACATCACATCCACAACCTTAGAACTTTTTGTCACCGTCCCGCATTTAATGGAGGCATGAACCCACTATCGAGCATAAATACCCCCTCTTGGAGTCACAAGTATCAACTTGGCCGGAGCCTCTACTAGCAACGAAGAGCATGCAAGAACATAAATAACATATATGATAGATTGATAATCAACTTGACATAGTATTCAATATTCATCGGATCCCAACAAACACAACATGAAGGATTACAAATAGATGATCTTGATCATGATAGGCAGCTCACAAGATCTAACATGATAGCACAATGAGGAGAAGACAACCATATAGCTACTGCTATGGACCCATAGTCCAGGGGTGGACTACTCACACATCGATCCGGAGGCGATCATGGCGATGAAGAGACCTCCGGGAGATGATTCCCCTCTCCGGCAGGGTGCCGGAGGCGATCTCCTGAATCCCCCGAGATGGGATTGGCGGCGGCGGCGTCTCTGGAAGGTTTTCCGTATCGTGGCTCTCGGTACTGGGGGTTTCGCGACGAAGACTTTAAGTAGGCGGAAGGGAAGGTCAAGGGGCGTCACGAGGGACCCTGATACGTCTCCGACGTATCGATAATTTCTTATGTTCTATGCCATATTATTGATGATACCTACATGTTTTATGCACACTTTATGTCATATTCGTGCATTTTCTGGAACTAACCTATTAACAAGATGCCGAAGTGCCAGTTGTCTGTTTTCGCTATTTTTGGTTTCAGAAATCCTAGTAACGAAATATTCTCGGAATTGGACGAAATCAAATCCCAGGGTCCTATTTTGCCACGAACCTTCCAGAAGACCGAAAGGGATACGAAGTGGGGCCACGAGGGGCTGCCACCATAGGGCGGCGCGGCCCAGCCCTTGGCCGTGCCGACCTGTGGTGTGGGGCCCCCGTGTGGCCCCCCACGTTGCCCTTCCGCCTACTTAATGCCTCCGTCGCGAAACCCCTGATGCGAAAAACCACGATACGGAAAACCTTACTGAGACGCCGCCGCCGCCAATCCCATCTCGGGGGATTCTGGAGATCTCTTCCGGCACCCTGCCGGAGAGGGGATTCATCTCCCGGAGGACTCTACACCGCCATGGTCGCCTCCGGAGTGATGAGTGAGTAGTTCACCCCTGGACTATGGGTCCATAGCAGTAGCTAGATGGTTGTCTTCTCCTCATTGTGCTTCATTGTTGGATCTTGTGAGCTGCCTAACATGATCAAGATCATCTATCCGTAATACTCTATGTTGTGTTTGTCGGGATCCGATGGATAGAGAATACCATGTTATGTTAATTATCAAGTTATTACATATGTGTTGTTTATGATCTTGCATGCTCTCCGTTATTAGTAGAGGCTCGGCCAAGTTTTTGCTCTTAACTCCAAGAGGGAGTATTTATGCTCGATAGTGGGTTCATGCCTCGCATTGACACCTGGGACGAGTGACAGAAAGTTCTAAGGTTGTGTTGTGTCTGTTGCCACTAGGGATAAAACATTGGCGCTATGTCCGAGGATGTAGTTGTTGATTACATTACGCACCATACTTAATGCAATTGTCTCGTTGTTTAGCAACTTAATACCGGAGGGGGTTCGGATGATAACTCGAAGGTGGACTTTTTAGGCATAGATGCAGTTGGATGGCGGTCTATGTACTTTGTCGTAATGCCCAATTAAATCTCACTATACTTATCATGACATGTATGTGCATTGTTATGCCCTCTCTATTTGTCAATTGCCCGACCGTAATTTGTTCACCCAACATGCTTTTATCTTATGGGAGAGACACCTCTAGTGAACCGTGGACCCCGGTCCATTCTTTAATACTCGAAATACAAATCTCGCTGCAATACTTGTTTTTACCGTTTTCTCTCGCAAACAATCATCTTCCACACAATACGGTTAATCCTTTGTTACAGCAAGCCGGTGAGATTGACAACCTCACTGTTTCGTTGGGGCAAAGTACTTTGGTTGTGTTGTGCAGGTTCCACGTTGGCGCCGGAATCTCCGTTGTTGCGCCGCACTACATCCCGCCGCCATCAACCTTCAACGTGCTTCTTGGCTCCTCCTGGTTTGATAAACCTTGGTTTCTTTCGAGGGAAAACTTGCCGATGTGCGCATCATACCTTCCTCTTGGGGTTCCCCAACGAACGTGTGAAATACACGCCATCAAGCATATTTTCTCGGCGCCGTTGCCGGGGAGATCAAGACACGCCGCAAGGGGAGTCTCCACTTCCCAATCTCTTTACTTTGTTTTTGTCTTGCTTTATTTTATTTACTACTTTGTTTGCTGCATTATATCAAAACACAAAAAAATTAGTTGCTAGTTTTACTTTATTTGCTATCTTGTTTGCTATATCAAAAACACAAAAAAATTAGTTACTTGTTTTACTTTACTTAATATCATGCATGTTTTTATTTCACTAGTTAAGCATAATGGAAAACAACAAAAATATGAGAGATCTCTATGAACTTTATCTTGAATTAGGACATGATGTGTTTGAAGAGAGAATTAAAAAACCCATGGAACTTTATATGCATGCTAATGGGAATGGTATTACTATGGATGCTTTGAACACCATTGTTGCTAATGCTATGGAAAATTCTAAGCTTGGGGAAGCTGGCTCTGATGAGCAGGATCGTTTTAGTCCCCCAAGCATTGAGGAGAAAATTTTCTTTTATGATTACAATATGCCTCCTATATATGATGATAGCCACTTTGTTGAATTTGCTCCCACTACAACTAATAAAATTGATTATGCTTACGTGGAGAGTAATAATTTTATGCATGAGACTCATGATAAGAATGCTTTATGTGATAGTTACATTGTTGAGTGCTCATGATGCTACTGAAAATTATTATGAGAGAGGAAAATATGGTTGTAGAAATTTTCATGTTACTAAAACACCTCTCTATGTGCTGAAATTTTTGAAGCTACACTTGTTTTATCTTCCTATGCTTGTTACTTTTCTCTTCATGAACTTGTTTATTTACAAGATTCCTATGCATAGGAAGCATTTTAGACTTAAATGTGTTTTGAATTTGCCTCTTGATGCTCTCTTTTTCTCCAAATACTATTTCTTGCGAGTGCATCATTAAAACTGCTGAGCCCATCTTAATGGCTATAAAGAAAGAACTTCTTGGGAGATAACCCATGTGTTATTTTACTATAGTATTTTTGTTTTATATTTTAGTCTTGGAACTTGTTTACTACTGTAGCAACCTCTCCTTATCTTAGTTTTATGTTTTGTTGTGCCAAGTAAAGTCTTTGATAGAAAAGTAAGTACTAGATTTGGATTACTGCGCAGTTCCAGATTTCTTTGCTGTCACGAATCTGGGTCTACCTCCCTGTAGGTAGCTCAGAAAATTAAGCCAATTTACGTGCATGATCCTCAGATATGTACGCAACTTTCATTCAATTTGAGCATTTTCATTTGAGCAAGTCTGGTGGCCTAATAAAATCCATCTTTACGGACTGTTCTGTTTTGACAGATTCTGCCTTTTATTTCGCATTGCCTCTTTTGCTATGTTGGATGAATTTCTTTGATCCATTAATGTCCAGTAGCTTTATGCAATGTCCAGAAGTGTTAAGAATGATTGTGTCACCTCTGAACATGTGAATTTTTATTGTGCACTAACCCTCTAATGAGTTGTTTCGAGTTTGGTGTGGAGGAAGTTTTCAAGGATCAAGAGAGGAGTATGATGCAATATGATCAAGGAGAGTGAAAGCTCTAAGCTTGGGGATGCCCCGGTGGTTCACCCCTGCATATTATAAGAAGACTCAAGCGTCTAAACTTGGGGATGCCCAAGGCATCCCCTTCTTCATCGACAACATTATCAGGTTCCTCCCCGAAACTATATTTTTATTCCGTCACATCTTATGCACTTTGCTTGGAGCGTCGGTTTGTTTTTGTTTTTGTTTTGTTTGAATAAAATGGATCCTAGCATTCACTTTGTGGGAGAGAGACACGCTCCGCTGTAGCATATGGACAAGTATGTCCTTAGGCCCTACTCATAGTATTCATGGCGAAGTTTCTTCTTCGTTAAATTGTTATATGGTTGGAATTGGAAAATGCTACATGTAGTAACTCTAAAATGTCTTGGATAATTTGATACTTGGCAATTGTTGTGCTCATGTTTAAGCTCTTGCATCATATACTTTGCACCCATTAATGAAGAAACACTTAGAGCTTGCTAATTTGGTTTGCATATTTGGTTTCTCTAGAGTCTAGATAATATCTAGTATTGAGTTTTGAACAACAAGGAAGACGGTGTAGAGTCTTATAATGTTTACAATATGTCTTTTATGTGAGTTTTGCTGCACCGTTCATCCTTGTGTTTGTTTCAAATAACCTTGCTAGCCTAAACCTTGTATCGAGAGGGAATACTTCTCATGCATCCAAAATCCTTGAGCCAACCACTATGCCATTTGTGTCCACCATACCTACCTACTACATGGTATTTATCCGCCATTCCAAAGTAAATTGCTTGAGTGCTACCTTTAAAATTCCATCATTCACCTTTGCAATATATAGCTCATGGGACAAATAGCTTAAAAACTATTGTGGTATTGAATATGTACTTATGCACTTTATCTCTTATTAAGTTGCTTGTTGTGCGATAACCATGTTTCGGGGACGCCATCAACTATTCTTTGTTGAATATCATGTGAGTTGCTATGCATGTCCGTCTTGTCCGAAGTAAGAGAGATCTACCACCTTTATGGTTGGAGCATGCATATTGTTAGAGAAGAACATTGGGCCGCTAACCAAAGCCATGAATCATGGTGGAAGTTTCAGTTTTGGACATATATCCTCAATCTCATATGAGAATAATAATTGTTGCCACATGCTTATGCATTAAAGAGGAGTCCATTATCCGTTGTCCATGTTGTCCCGGTATGGATGTCTAAGTTGAGGATAATCAAAAGCGAGAAATCCAAAATGCGAGCTTTCTCCTTAGACCTTTGTACAGGCGGCATGGAGGTACCCCATTGTGACACTTGGTTAAAACATGTGCATTGCAAAGATCCGGTAGTCCAAGCTAATTAGGACAAGGTGCGGGCACTATTAGTATACTATGCATGAGGCTTGCAACTTGTAAGATATAATTTACATAACTCATATGCTTTATTACTACCGTTGACAAAATTGTTTAATGTTTTCAAAATAAAATCTCTAGCACAAATATAGCAATCGATGCTTTCCTCTTTGAAGGACCGTTCTTTTTTACTTTTATGTTGAGTCAGTTCACCTATCTCTCTCCACCTCAAGAAGCAAACACTTATGTGAACTGTGTATTGATTCCTACATATTTGCATATTGCACTTTTTATATTACTCTATGTTGACAATTATCCATGAGATATACATGTTATAAGTTGAAAGCAACCGCTGAAACTTAATCTTCCTTTGTGTTGCTTCAATACCTTTACTTTGATTTATTGCTTTATGAGTTAACTCTTATGCAAGACTTATTGATGCTTGTCTTGAAGTACTATTCATGAAAAGTCTTTGCTTTATGATTCACTTGTTTACTCATGTCATTACCATTGTTTTGATCGCTGCATCCACTACATATGTTTACAAATAGTATGATCAAGGTTATGATGGCATGTCACTTCAGAAATTATCTTTGTTATCGTTTTACCTGCTCGGGACGAGCAGAACTAAGCTTGGGGATGCTTGATACGTCTCCGACGTATCGATAATTTCTTATGTTCTATGCCATATTATTGATGATACCTACATGTTTTATGCACACTTTATGTCATATTCGTGCATTTTCCGGAACTAACCTATTAACAAGATGCCGAAGTGCCAGTTGCTGTTTTCTGCTGTTTTTGGTTTCAGAAATCCTAGCAACGAAATATTCTCGGAATTGGACGAAATCAAGTCCCAGGGTCCTATTTTGCCACGAACCTTCCAGAAGACCGAAAGGGATACGAAGTGGGGCCACGAGGGGCTGCCACCATAGGGCGGCGCGGCCCAGCCCTTGGCCGCGCCGACCTGTGGTGTGGGGCCCCCGTGTGGCCCCCCACGTTGCCCTTCCGCCTACTTAATGCCTCCGTCGCGAAACCCCTGATGCGAAAAACCACGATACGGAAAACCTTACTGAGACGCCGCTGCCGCCAATCCCATCTCGGGGGTTCGGAGATCTCTTCCGGCACCCCGCCGAGAGGGGATTCATCTCCCGGAGGACTCTACACCGCCATGGTCGCCTCCGGAGTGATGAGTGAGTAGTTCACCCCCGGACTATGGGTCCATAGCAGTAGCTAGATGGTTGTCTTCTCCTCATTGTGCTTCATTGTTGGATCTTGTGAGCTGCCTAACATGATCAAGATCATCTATCTGTAATACTCTATGTTGTGTTTGTCGGGATCCGATGGATAGAGAATACCATGTTATGTTAATTATCAAGTTATTACATATGTGTTGTTTATGATCTTGCATGCTTTCCGTTATTAGTAGAGGCTCTGGCCAAGTTTTTGCTCTTAACTCCAAGAGGGAGTATTTATGCTCGACAGTGGGTTCATGCCCGCATTGACACCAGGACGATGACAGAAAGTTCTAAGGTTGTGTTGTGCTGTTGCCACTAGGGATAAAACATTGGCGCTATGTCCGAGGATGTAGTTATTGATTACATTACGCACCATACTTAATGCAATTGTCTGTTGTTTAGCAACTTAATACTGGAGGGGGTTCGGACGATAACCTGAAGGTGTACTTTTTAGGCATAGATGCAGTTGGATGGCGGTCTATATACTTTGTCGTAATGCCCAATTAAATCTCACTATACTTATCATGACATGTATGTGCATTGTTATGCCCTCTCTATTTGTCAATTGCCCGACTGTAATTTGTTCACCCAACATGCTTTTATCTTATGGGAGAGACACCTCTAGTGAACTGTGGACCCCGGTCCATTCTTTAATACTTGAAATACAAATCTGCTCGCAATACTTGTTTTTACTCGTTTTCTCTGCAAACAATCATCTTCCACACAATATGGTTAATCCTTTGTTACGGCAAGCCGGTGAGATTGACAACCTCACTGTTTCGTTGGGGCAAAGTACTTTGGTTGTGTTGTGCGGGTTCCACGTTGGCGCCGGAATCTCCGGTGTTGCGCCGCACTACATCCCGCCGCCATCAACCTTCAACGTGCTTCTTGGCTCCTCCTGGTTCGATAAACCTTGGTTTCTTTCTGAGGGAAAACTTGCTGCTGTGCGCATCATACCTTCTTCTTGGGGTTCCCCAACGAACGTGTGAAATACACGCTATCAGACCCACACAGTAGGGCCACGCGGCCAGGGCCCAGGCCACGCCGCCCTAGTGTGTCGTCACCTCGTGGCCCCACTTCGTTTCCTCTTCGGACTTCTGGAAGCTTCGTGCAAAAATAGGACCCTGGGCGTTGATTTCGTCCAATTCCGAGAATATTTCCTTACTAGGATTTCTGAAACCAAAAACAGCAGAAAACAGCAACTGGCTCTTCGGCATCTCGTCAATAGGTTAGTGCCGGAAAATGCATAATAATGACATATAATGTGTATAAAACATGTGAGTATCATCAATAAAGCAGCATGGAACATAAGAAATTATAGATACGTTTGGGACGTATCAAGCATCCCCAAGCTTAGTTCCTACTCGCCCTCGAGTAGGTAAACGATAACCAAGATAATTTCTGAAGTGACATGCTATCATAATCTTGATCATACTATTGTAAAGCATATGAGATGAATGCAGCGATTCGAAGCAATGATGAAGATAACGAGTAAACAAATGAATCATATAGCAAAGACTTTTCATGAAGAATACTTTCAAGATAAGCATCAATAAGACTTGCATAAGAGTTACTCATAAAGCAATAAATTCAAAGTAAAGGCATTGAAGCAACACAAAGGAAGATATAAGTTTCAGCAGTTGCTTTCAACTTCAACATATATATCTCATGGATAATTGTCAACACAAAGTAATATAACAAGTGCAATAAGTAAACATGTAAGAATCAATGCACGGTTGACACAAGTGTTTGCTTCTGGGATAGAAAGAATAGGCAAACTGACTCAACAATAAAGTAGAAGATAGGCCCTTCGCAGAGGGAAGCATTGATTACTATATTTGTGCTAGAGCTTTTCATTTTGAAAACAAGAAACAATTTTGTCAACGGTAGTAATAAAGCATATGTGTTATGTATAAGATGTCCTATAAGTTGCAAGCCTCATGCATAGTATACCAATAGTGCTCGCACCTTGTCCTAATTAGCTTGGATTAACACTGATTATCATTGCATAGCATATGTTTCAACCAAGTGTCACAAAGGGGTACCTCTATGCCGCCTGTACAAAGGTCTAAGGAGAAAGCTCGCATTGGATTTCTCGCTTTTGATTATTCTCAACTTAGACATCCATACCGGGACAACATAGACAACAGATAATGGACTCCTGTTTAATGCATAAGCATTCAACAACAATTAATATTCTCATAAGAGATTGAGGATTATTGTCCAAACTGAAACTTCCACCATGAATCATGGCTTTAGTTAGCGGCCCAATGTTCTTCTCTAACAGTATGCATACTCAAACCATTTGATCATGAAAATCGCTCTTACTTCGGACAAGACGAACATGCATAGCAACTCACATGATATTCAACAAAGGTAAAAGTTGATGGCGTCCCCAGAAACATGGTTACCGCTCAACAAGCAACTTATTAAGAAATAAGACACATAAGTACATATTCTTCACCACAATAGTTTTTAAGCTATTTTCCCATGAGCTATATATTGCAAAGGCAAATAATAGAAATTTTAAAGGTAGCACTCAAGTAATTTACTTTGGAATGACAGAGAAATACCATGTGGTAGGTAGGTATGGTGGACACAAATGGCATGGTTGTTGGCTCAAGGATTTGGATGCACGAGAAGAATTCCTCTCAATACAAGGCTAGGCTAGCAATGTTGTTTGAAGCAAACTCAAGTATAAAAGGTGCAGCAAAGCTCACATATGAACATATTGTAACTATTATAAGACTTTACATTGTCTCCTTGTTGTTCAAACACCTCAACCGAGAAAATATCTAGACTCTAGAGATCAATCATGCAAACCAAATTTTAACAAGCTCTATGTAGTTCTTCATTAATGGGTACAAGGTACATGATGCAAGAGCTTAAACATGATCTATATGAGCACAACAATTGCCAAGTATCACATTATTCATGACATTAAACCATTTACCACATGCGGCATTTTCCGTTTCCAACCATATAACAATGAATGAAATAGTCCAACTTTCGCAATGAACATTAAAGATAAAGCTAAGAACATATTTGTTCATACGAAACAGCGAAGCATGTCTCTCTCCCAAACAAAGAATGCTAGGATCCGATTTATTCAAACAAAAACAAAAACAAAAACAAACAGACGCTCCAAGTAAAGCACATAAGATGTGATGGAATAAAAATATAGTTTCACTAGAGGAACCTGATAAGTTGTCGATGAATAAGGGATGCCTTGGGCATCCCCAAGCTTAGACGCTTGAGTCTTCTTAAAATATGCAGGGATGAACCACGGGGGCATCCCCAAGCTTTGACTTTTCACTCTTCTTGATCATATTGTATCATCCTCCTCTCTTGACCCTTGAAAACTTCCTCCACACCAAACTTAAAACAAACTCATTAGAGGGTCAGTGCATTATTCATATATTCAGAGGTGACATAATCATTCTTAACACTTTTGGACATTGCACAAAGCTACTGAAAGTTAATGGAACAAAGAAATCCATCAAACATAGCAAAACAGGCAATGCGAAATAAAAGGCAGAATCTGTCAAAACGAACGGTCCGTAAAGACGAATTTTAAAGAGGCACCAGACTTGCTCAGATGAAAATGCCCAAATTGAATGAAAGTTGCGTACATATCTGAGGATCACGCACGTAAATTGACAGATTTTTTTAAATTTTCTACAGAGACCACTTCTCAAATTCGTGACAGCAAAAATCTGTTCCTGCGCAGTAATCCAAATCTAGTATTGACTTTACTATCAAAGACTTTACTTGGCACAACAATGCAATAAAATAAAGATAAGGAGAGGTTGCTACAGTATTAACAACTTCCAAGACTCAAATATAAAATAAAGTGCAGAAGTAAAATAATGGGTTGTCTCCCATAAGCGCTTTTCTTTAACGCCTTTCAGCTAGGCGCAGAAAGTGTGTATCAAGTATTGTCAAGAGATGAAGCATCAATATCAATAGGTATCTTAGATGCTCCCCCATCCGTAGTGGTGCTAAGGGCTTTGTCAATTTTAGGCCTATAATAGCTTTTTGGCTTAGGCACTTTAGAGGCATACATGAATTTTTGCTCCTTACCCACATAAGCTTTCTCCTTAAACTTAAGAGAAGAAAAAGTTGAACCCAAGGTTCCCATAGCTTCTTCAAGTTCACTAATCCTATGGGTTCGATTATCATGAGTAGCACAAGTTTCTAAAACAACAATTCTCTCATTAATTCCACCTAGAGATTTATCAAGTTTATCAGTGCTATTAAGTAATATTCCCAATTTAGTCTCAATGCTTGGAAGATCTTTCTCTATGGCCTCCAACTTTTTCATGACATCTTCAAGAGAGATTTCAATTTTAGCTTCATTAACAGGTGGTATTCCAACTAGACTCTCAATGATGCAACTAGCTTCTAAAGCAGGAGTGCCTAGGAAATTACCTCCCGCAAGATTATCAAGAACATACCTATTCCAGCTAGATATACCAACATAAAAGTTCCTAAGTAATATAATAGTGGAGTGTTTCTTAATGCACCTATGATGAGCATCACTAATTCTATACCAAGCATCTTTAAAACTTTCTCCCCCTTGTTGCTTAAACGAACGAACTTCAACTTCCGGATTACTCATTTTTAGTAGTAGTGAATAAAGCAAACAAAATAAAGTAAATGCAAGTAACTAATTTTTTTGTGTTTTTAATATGGAGAACAAGACAGTAAATAAAGTAAAACTAGCACCTAATTTTTTTGTTTTTTTGATATAGAGAACAAGACAGTAAATAAAGTAAAACAAAGCAAGACAAAAACAAAGTAAAGAGATTGGAAGTGGGAGACTCCCCTTGCAGCGTGTCTTGATCTCCCCGGCAACGGCGCCAGAAAACAGTCTTGATGCGCGTAGATGACACATCCGTTGGGAACCCCAAGGGGAAGGTGTGATGAGCACAGCAGCAAGTTTTCCCTCAGTAAAAAACCAAGGTTTATCGAACCAGTAGGAGTCAAGAAGCACGTTGAAGGTTGTTGGTGGCGGAGTGTAGTGCGGCGCAACACCAGGGATTCCGGCGCCAGCGTGGAACCTGCACAACACAATCACAGTACTTTGCCCTAACGTAACGAGTGAGGTTGTCAATCTCACCGGCTTGCTGTAAACAAAGGATTAGATGTATAGTGTGGATGATGATGATTGTTTGCGAAGAACGGTAAAGAACAATTGCAGTAGATTGTATTTCAGATGTAAAGAATAGGACCGGGGTCCACAATTCACTAGTGGTGTCTCTCCCATAAGATAAACAGATGTTGGGTGAACAAATTACAGTTGGGCAATTGACAAATAAAGAAGGCATAACAATGCACATACATATATCATGATGAGTACTATGAGATTTAATCGGGGCATTACGACAAAGTACATAGACCGCTATCCGGCATGCATCTATGCCTAAAAAGTCCACTTTCAGGTTATCATCCGAACCCCCTCCGGTATTAAGTTGTAAACAACGAGACAATTGCATTAAGTATGGTGCGTAATGTAATCAACACAAATATCCTTAGACAAAGCATCGATGTTTTATCCCTAGTGGCAACGACACATCCACAACCTTAGAACTTTCCGTCACCGTTCCAGATTTAATGGAGGCATGAACCCACTATCGAGCATAAATACCCCCTCTTGGAGTCACAAGTATCAACTTGGCCGAGCCTCTACTAGCAACGGAGAGCATGCAAGAACATAAATAACATATATGATAGATTGATAATCAGCTTGACATAGTATTCAATATTCATCGGATCCCAACAAACACAACATGAAGGATTACAAATAGATGATCTTGATCATGATAGGCAGCTCATAAGATCTAACATGATAGCACAATGAGGAGAAGACAACCATCTAGCTACTGCTATGGACCCTCAGTCCAGGGGTGGACTACTCACACATCGATCTGGAGGCGATCATGGCGATGAAGAGACCTCCGGGAGATGATTCCCCTCTCCGGCAGGGTGCCGGAGGCGATCTCCTGAATCCCCGAGATGGGATTGGCGGCGTCTCTGGAAGGTTTTCCGTATCGTGGCTCTCGGTACTGGGGGTTTCGCGACGAAGACTTTAAGTAGGCGGAAGGGCAGGTCAAGGGGCGTCATGAGGGACCCACACAGTAGGGCCGCGCGGCCAGGGCCCAGGCCGCGCCGCCCTAGTGTGTCGTCACCTCGAGGCCCCGCTTCATTTCCTCTTCGGACTTCTGGAAGCTTCGTGCAAAAATAGGACCATGGGCGTTGATTTCGTCCAATTCCGAGAATATTTCCTTACTAGGATTTCTGAAACCAAAAACAACAGAAAACAGCAACTGGCTCTTCGGCATCTCGTCAATAGGTTAGTGCCGGAAAATGCATAATAATGACATATAATGTGTATAAAACATGTGAGTATCATCAATAAAGTAGCATGAAACATAAGAAATTATAGATACGTTTGGGACGTATCAGTGGGACATTCAGCGCCTCCCCTCTCTATCGATTTCTCTGGACACGTTTTGGGATCCACGCGGCGCTCATGGGGGATCGACCGAGTCGTTTGGCAGTGGCGCACGGGACACAGAGTGCGCTATTCCTCTTTTTAGCATAGTGGCGCATTGTATATAGTGCGCTATTGCTCTTTACAGCATAGTGGCGCACCACATATGCGTGCGCCATTGCTATTCGAATAGGAACTACTATATTACCAATGGCACCACTGCTAACCTGAGACCCATCTATAATTCGGCCAAAAAATTAGTAGTGGCATATCACTATACTAGTGCGTCATTGGTAATAAGATACTAGTGGAGCACCACTTTTTGGTGCGCCACTACTATATAGTAGTGGAGCACCAGTAAAGTGGTGTGCCACTGATACCATTCTTACGGCTAGGCCTTTTTCTAGTAGTGAAGTATTCTTCCGGTACTAGGGAGTGATATAATATCATGGTCAAGAAATTATGTTACAACGTGAATGAATGCTCTCGAATTTAAACTAAGTATACGTAATTGAATCTAATTTTTCATTAATTTGGATATGTCCATCACATTATTCTTCTAATGATATGATCACATTACTAAATTAAAAATGCATGTCTATAGTCAGGAAAACGTGACTATAATTTAATCAACATGTTAGTCAAGTAGAGTCTCGCTAGGGTCTGTGTTTATTTTTTGAACCACACGTACTATGTTTCTGGTTAATACAATTCTAGCACAGGGCATAAACATTTATAATGAACAAGGAATAATGACATAACAACATTATTATTATCTCTCGGCCATATTCTAACAGTTTCTTGAAGTCTTTCCACATGTCCGTTTTCATCTTCCCACTTGCTTCTGGTTAAACCTTATTGGGCTCCAAGTTTGTGAGAGCACCTTCCCTTACTGAGTCGATATAGCATCGATATATCTTTGTTGAAAACATTTTGAAACAAGTTTTCTTTACAGACTAATAGGTAAGTATAACCCATTTTCCTTTCTTGCCATCTCAGTATGACCCAGTCATCTCTCTACCTTTCCTCTGTACCATCATTGTACTCCTCCTTGTCATACCTGTAGGTATCTTTCCAAAACATTTTGGAAAACACTTTTATAAATAAAACTATTTTTCTTTAATGCCAGACAGCTTTCACTCCCAGGTCCATAACTGCGGACACCGCTATTCGAATAGTTTTACACTCTGCATATATAGGTTGTACATGTCGTGCAGAGGCGCTCCGAAATGTCGAGGAGCTATCGAGGACGTTGATGTGGCTCGGTGCAGTGCTGGGGTATTCACAGAACTCGAAACGGAGCTCCAGCGTGGCGGCATGGACGAGGCTCCGGCGACAGTGACGAGATGAGCGTGACATCGACACTCCGTCCTAAGACATGTTAATGGGTGTTAGGTAGAGCTCAACGACGAGCGGTCAAAGAGATAAAAAGAGAAGGGAACGGTGATCTGAAATGACGGCAAGGCCGAGGCCGTCCATGATGGTGACGGGATGCCCATGCTGACCACACTCCTGGGAAACGAAACAAGGCTCATGAGAAACATCGTAACGAGGCGAGTTCCCGAGCCAGATAGGGAAGAGAATGGGGGCACATGTGGATGACAACCTTCACTCCACCGCGGCGATGCTGGTGATGAGCTCAAGCAGTAGAGAGGGATATGGAATCCCTCGGTCTCGGAGGGGTTGGTGGAGTATATGGAGAGGCTGTTGGCGAAAGGTACGCTGGCAAGGTGGTAAGTGTGCTTATAATGAGCGACTTGAGTCCGCAATGCACCGAGAGCACAATCAGATTAAGGAGAGGGTGGCGGCTCAGGACTGGTTGGGGGAGGCGGTGCCTCTGCGAGCCCAGGTCCCGGTGATAGATTTGGAGCGAAATGGGCGTCCAGGGATACGGAGGACCGAATCAACAAGATGGGAGAGGGCATGTTCGAGGAAAAGACAGTGACACGGTACGGTCGAGCTCGTGCAGGCTAGGGCGGGGCGCAGCTCGTGAGCATGTTCAGGAGTGTGCTAGGGCAATCCTAGCTCGCGGGGCATCGAAAATAAAAGGCACGGATAAAGGGGCGAGGGCGTGGGCGCGGGACGTGGACGTGTCCATTGAGGCGTGCACGATGGTGATAGGGAGTTGGTTGTGCAAAGAGTTGGAGTGAGAGGGAGCATGTCGGGGGGGGGGGGGGGGGCAACGTCCACCACTGCCTGGTCGTGCAAGGAAGGGAGGTGAGAGATGGGATGGATTTCTCTCCCACGGGTTTCCAAGAAAATGAGAGGGAGATGAGTGGGCTAGGCTGAGGGAACAAGATAGGGGTGCAGGTCGTGCAGGATGGTGCAGGGCAATAAATCCCATTGGCTTGGCAAGAAGTGAGGAGGGGAGATGCCACATGAGCATTGGATGCCCATGTAAGGCTTGGCCGGCCACCTCCTTGCCTCACCATCGAGCTAGCGCTAGCCATAAAGGCTGAACAAATGAGCATGTCCATGCGTGGTGAGAAATGCCAAGGAATGTGAGGAAAAGAGTGAGAGAAGTAGAGGAAAAAGAGAAGATGAAGTGTATCTGTTGTCCAAGTATTGCTACTCAAATTTGAACTCAATTCATATTTGTTGGATCACCTTATATGATTATGGCTAATCAACTAAATTTGGATAGAACTAGATTTTGAAAATAGCAATGTGAGTCTTAGGGCTAAGAAGGTTCTACTTGCATAACAAAGCAAAGTAGAGTTTTCTCAAAATATTTTTATATTTAAAAAAATGCAAGAATGGCATATATATACCATTAACATGCATGTTAGGAATTAGGATAAAGGAGAAAAATAATTTTCTAAATATTATTTTTGAATGGTAAAGATATGATAAAACATGTCAGTAACATGTCCTATATTTAGTTGAGAAAAATATTTCGAAATGGTTTGGTAAAACTACAAATAGTTTTGTAAGAACATAGAGAAGAAAATAGGGTTTTTGTATTTTAGGAAAGTTAGAGAGAAAACTTTAAATTCATATTTTTTAATGCCATCGATCTTTCTATGGATTCACATACATGTTGATTGATTTCGCTTTGAAACTAGCAAGTTTCTAGGCATAGCTCACTCACACACAAACAACATAAGAATCACTAAGTCACACGTACACATGCATACTAGAGAAGCAAAGATGCTTCAAGTCAAACAAGGTTAATACAAACAACTATCAGAAAGCCCAAGAAATAGTGGTTGAACAAGTGCTCAACAATGATCATGTTAGGGTAGGGTTTTAAGAAGGGTTGTAAATAAAAGAGCAAAATTTTGGCAAGATTTCCTAGAAAGTTGTCGAGATAGGAACATCTCCTTTTTCCAAAGCTTTTCAAATATGTTTGAAATTCATTTGAAAAATATTTATAAAAATAATGGTATGCAAAGTGGTGGGATCATACCAACTTATAGATCCCTATATTTTCTAAATACTTAGTTTGGAAAAACTTTGTATCAAAATAAATCTTGGCTCCTTGTTTTAGAAAAGTCAAATCACTTGAATATAAATAGGAGTTGCCAAGATGAAGCTTTTTTCAAATAGATAGTACTACTTTTGAAAGACATGATCACTACGGCATGAGGAATGTGTTGGTTCACAAACTTGTTCAACAACCAGCTCAACACGCAAGCATAACACATCAAACAAGAAAAGCATGAAAGGAACACTGTGTCAAGATGTGAACACAAAAAGTTTATGTTCCCCTTATTTTTACACTACTAAACTATGTTTAAACAAGGTTACAAAAGTTAGCTTGTTACACTCAGCTTGCATGGCTGCGGGTCACATGCAGTAGTTTAACTTCAGTGATTGGCAGCTTGATTCAAACGACTATATCTTGCACCGCTGGAGCGCAGAGATCCGCCACTGGAGTCCAGGCGAAGGCTGTCTTCGGTCATCTTCTCTAGGGGTGATTTAAGATATGGTGATCTATATTTATACTAGACTTTTATACTTTATATTAAAAATATAAACTTAAGTAGTATTTTTTCTGGTTAAAACAACATAACATTATTGTTGCATACTATTAGTTATGGTGTTCTCCGTTATGAAATTTTAGCATCCATTACCAAAAAGCACAGATCGAACACGATATATTAAAATTATATTTTAATTGTACTTATTTCCCTTTTCAAGACAATGCCAATAAATAATATTAAGTGTCATTCCCTTAACCGCAATACAATTTTATTCTATGTATTCATGGATTAATATATGACAATTCTGTAAATTATGGTGTATATATGTATGTGTTATGTGTATTTAATACTATTATATATCTCGGCACATAACTATAAAACATATGGTTCAACAAGTATCTAAAATGTGGTTTCTAGTCGACGATTAGTTAGAAGCAAATAGAATAGTATATACACTACAAAAAAAATGTGTTGATTTTTTACCCTCTAAATTGATCACCAAATATGGTGGAACAAAGACCACTATGGGGAGGGGGGGATTCGTTGCATTCTAAGTTACACAAAAGTTTCGAAAATGTGCATCGTTCAAAAAAATACTATTTTATTATATTATCCTAAAATGTAATATTTATTTTTTACAAAGTAGTAGATTTCATCATTATCTACACCTACAAATTTCCCCCATTGTTTTGAAACTTTTAAATGCTATTTTCATTTTTTTTAATGAGCTCCCTAGAGCTTGGGGATCACCAGTGAAGTAGCTAGTACTCATGGGCTTGCTTGTGCTACAAGGAAGGTAGGCTTCGGGTGCTAGAATACATGAGTACTAGACCATGATGCCGCGCGTTGCTGCGCCCGTCTTGAGAAAACAAATTATAACGAAAAGAAGTTTAATACTATAAAAAATGGACATTAAAAAGGATGACACAGGTGGAGGGACATATTTATTAGTCAGAAGTAATGAGCTCGCATTACTATTTTCTTCTTACATTGGTCTAGTAATGATATTCATGAGAAAATGCATTAAATAGTCAAGTAGGTCATTACAACAAAACATTTTATCAGTATATAGGCTATCATCTTATACTTTTGCACGAATTCAATGGCTGCATTACTACGAAAGAATGCAAGTTATTTTAATGGATGAGCCTGTTAATATGAATTATGCGTCAACATGAAGTGCAATACTGAAACTACAGATACCCAAAGCCTATGTAAGAATTGGAACCACCATCTGAAAAGCAGCAATAAACAACGTCTTGTTATTATGCAAATAACTAATATCCACCATCCACTGATTTTGTATGAAAAAGCAATACAATTGATTTGATCAACGGAACCAGCTGTGTAACATCAAAATAAGCTTATTAAACTGGCTGACTTACCAAACAAGTAAATTCTAAGCTCGCCTCTTTCTGATGTCGAATTCATTCGTGTCCTCACATCAACATGTTTCTTACCCTGACATTGTGTAGCAGAGAAAATCTCATATACAACTGAAATAAGGGTCAATGTACACATGTTAGTCTGAGAGAACGCAAATAAAGTTTGTGAATCTGAAACTTTCTTTATTAAAGGAAGTGCTACCTCTGCAAATTGCAAACCTGCAACATAAGATTGGCTGAGAGATGGAGTGTCCGTATCATCCTCGTTAGATTCTGTATTTCTGAAATAGAAACATTAGCTCACAATCAGAAAAGGTACATTAATTAAAATGGCAATCTTACAATGGAGAATGAACAATTCAACCAGATTGGAGTGACATGCTAGGCTGCTAGCTGAACTGAACCTCGTTCATTTGGCAAGATCAAATCATTTAAGATATGGCGGTGAAGACTAAAATCAAGGCTCAGCTCCTAATAATAAGTGAAAATTTCGAACTAAATGAACAAACAGGAACTGATATCATATTACGCTGGGATCACTAAAAGCACCCTGCAGAAGATAATTGTACCATCACTCGTACTTATCTCCTTCATAAGAGTTTGAACATCATTGCAACCATGTACCTGTTCTTTGCAAAAGAAAAATCCAGGCATTATCCTTTTATTCTTGAAAATATTTTAATGCACCTGAGAGAATGTTCCATAACAGAGCTATTTAGCCTGCTGGCTACTGTTAAGGTTATAAAAAAAATGTAGAACAGACAAAGTGTTTTGTCATTGTGCATGTGTGTAACTGAAAAATACGATCAGTTTGGAAACTGAAGTTGGATACTTACAATTCTCTATGGTATTTCGGATGAACTCAGGCTGCAGCGATTCTCCTGCTAAATAACAAAAAACTACAATTTGGTACCAGATTACCAAGCAGAATGAACCATTAATAAAGAAATGATGCAAGCAGCCATACCATTTGGGTGCCCTGGGATCTGGGTACTGGGTGGAAGGGCGCTGGTGGGGAGAAGACGATCATGACTGTTATATTTGAGATGCACAATAAACGAAGAACGAAAAGTAAAACACTGCAGGGGACACGAGATTTTAACGTGGAAAACCCTTGCAACACACAAGGGAAAAACCACGGGCGCCAGCCAGCAAAACTTCACTATTTCGGTGGTGTTTACAAACGCCGTGGGTGTACAATGATGCGATGATAACCCTAGCGGCGGCTTACAGGGAATATAAATAGGCGGTGGCAACGATCCGTACCGCGGGGGGCTGCCGCCCCCCGCACCCCCCCCAGGCGTCCCTGTAGGGCACGACATATGGGCTAACTTCTGACTACGCTACGCTTCGGCCCAAGCCTCCGGCGACGGGCCTCGCTCCGCTCGTCAGAAGTTAGCCTCCCTTTAGTATATGAATTTGGATCACAAAATAACAATGACACTATAGAAGCAGACGGTGGTGCCAAACTGCCAATAGTCAATAGAGGATGCGAGACAGAGGCCGCTCCCTCTTCCTCACCCTCCTGCTCCTCTGCCTCTGCGTCCTTGAGCCGTTGATGGTGCCGCCGCCTCCTCCGCTTCCTTGCCCGCCGTCACAGTCGCCATCGTTGTCTCCTCCGTCGCCGCCGCAGACTCATGGGTCGTCGAGGATGCGTGTCCAGCAGCTCGTCCACAAGCCTCGTCCTTCTCTTGAACCATAGAGATGTTGCGGTTGATGAATCCGCCGCATCCTGATTTGCGTCCTTATCTGTTGCATCTTCCTCTACATAGCCACAACCGTCGTCGGCTCGTCGCCGCCGTCTCCTCCTCCGCATCGCCCATCGTCGCCATGATCCTGGAATAATCAACAAAGTAATTGCAGGAATTAGTACCTATGCAATCCCATGATGGTGCATAAACGCGATTAGACCATTATCCTCTGCCTAGGGTGAGAAAGAAATTAAGTGTCTAGAATCAAGAATGGTAGCCTCACAAAGTAGGGAGATGTCAAGCCATAAAAGACGTCCAGTTCACCGGAAGGCCAGGAAACTGAAAGGGTAGCGGCGGCGCATTGTTTGTTTTCCTGAGAATTGGTGGCAGCGCACCTCCAAAGCCATTAATTGCACGAAGCAAAGCGGTGCCTCCGACTTCCGTCGAGGCAGAGGCCAGATCGTAGCCCACACAAACAAACAAACGGCCAATGGTTAGTGGGATGACCGAAACATCTGAAACGTTCATTAGCTGGATCGGATGGACGAGGATGTCGAGTGGCTGTGGTGGCTCCAAGCTGGGTAAGTTTTACTGTTAACTAATATATTATCTCTAGCCTGGCGTGATGGAAAAACAATTAGTGAGCCTAAGAAATACTCACTCCATCTCATGAATGTTATCTTAGATTTATTAAAATTTAGATGTATTAAAATGCTATTTAGTGTCCTAACACAATTAAATTTTAATAAATCATAGATAACCTTCATTTGTTTTTCCGAAATGGGGGGCTGACACCGGCCTTTGCATCAATCGATGCACATAGCCCTCTTTATTATCCAATCAAACATAATCCTTAGTTTTACAACTCACGAATTACAAAATCTGTACACATAAACTAGCCAACAAAATAGAAAAGAGACACGCTTATGCATCTGAAAGTCGTTTAATAGGACGCCAACCAGCCTGGCTGTATATAGCCCGTGACACCGCTTCCAGCTGGCGGCATCCAGCATGCATATGCTCGCGTTGTGTCTCCGGCAACAAAAGAGATCAGTCAGGGATCCAGTATGAGACCATACAGGTAACCTGTAAAAATTTAAGTTTGTACTCTTATTAAAAACAATATCATTATGGCAGTTTCATATAGCCCACATCAACGCGCAAAAACCAATTCTAATTCTAATTTTAGACGTCTTCTCCACCCCATTTAACCAATTTCCAAACATATTTGTAATATTGATTGGAGGAATAATATTAAAAGTGAACTGAATAAATTCATGCAACCATTCCAATTTCGGCGAGCTAAATTATATTTGACGAGGATAACTTTTTTATGAAGAAGCCACATAAAGATCTTAACTTTCAGTGGTATCTTAAGTTTCCAAATATACTTATGGAGATAGATCGTATAACCATTCATATAATCTTCATACATAAATTTTATCGTAAAAGATCCAGAAGCTATTAGCTTCCATACGAAAGTATCCTCCACCTCTGGTAAGGTTACAAGTATAAGACTTTGAACCAACGCAATCCAAGCATCCCACTTATTTTATGTGAAATCCCTTCTAAATTCTATATTAAGTGGTGGAACGGAAGGAGTATAATTTGAGGCTCATTGATGGAGTGATCGGCCGACCATCGTCCGGGAAAAACATGCGGCGAGCGTAAATTTTTGTGAAAAAATTAATGTTCCTACATAAAATGTGCAGTGTAAACATGCAAAATAAAAAAAACTGCCGGGAACGCATCACGTTGTTGTTATGACGAACAACCGTTCAAAAGTTCATTCCGACGTGTGCTCTCCATGTAAGATCCGAACATCCCCGATGGTTAGATCGCCCGTGCGTAACTATGTCCGTGAGTAGTCACCATATGACTCTCGTTGAATGTAACTACTCTCTCCATTTTTATTTACTTCACATTTTTTATTTAGTTAAAATCAAACTATGTAGAGTTTGATAAAATTATAAGAAAATATATCAATACCTATAATACCAAATACATATATGATGAAAATATAATACTTTACACCGTTTAATACAATAAATATACATTATAGACATCTACATTTCAAAAATAATATTTGGTCAAACTTTATAAATTTAATTTAACTTTGATCAAAATCTAGAACACGAAGTAATTGTAAAGTGGAGGGACTATATTGATGCATTGAGGTCTCTGGGCAACTTATTTTCGAAAGTATCTTTTGGTAGCCGCTTTTGAAAATACCAAACTGGTGCCTAATAACTGTTCGTTAGAGATCTCCTCCCCAACGTGCACCCTCATGGACCTCATGACCTCATGCTCATGGGCGCCTACCTAAAACCCGCCGGGGGAGAAAAATATAGCTGACAGGTTTCGTGCCGTCAGTGTCGCGAAGTTATTTCTAACAATGTTTGGGTGACTGTATCTTTTTTATTGTATTAGTGTCCCTCTGTTCCATTATGTAGTATGTTTTGAAACACTAACGCGGAAACATGCTACATAATGAAACATATTGGATGTACTCCCTCCATTCTACGAAAGTTGTCTATCTAGTGTCTAGATATGTTCAAATTTTGACAAATCTAAAACAAGTTTCATGAGATGGAGCAATACATTTTACAGTTTTTTTTTGGCAAAAGATGTAACAAATGTACGGATGCTTCTTCACATGTAATATAAATATAGCTGTAATGTGTTTTGTTAGATTTATATCAGTTGTGATCATGGTCTTGAAGCTCATGTGCGTTCAGAATTACTAGGAGCGGTGTAGAAAGTCAATTTCCTGGAAGTTGTAAAAAAAAAGATAAGTGTGTACTTTGCATAGAGTGGGTAGTGACCACGTAACTCTGGTGGAATGTAAGTATGTAACTACTTTTAGATGATGTACCTATGCAACATATTTTCGTAAGTATCTTTTGGTAGCGCGCTTGAAAACACTTAACTCGGAGCATATCTTACATTTTCCCTAAAATCCCCTAACCCCTTAGGGCTCGTTTGGCTGTTGGGACCAAAATTCCCCAGGAAAATATTCCCGGCCGGGAATAGGCAGAAACAGGAGCAAAACTCCGAAATTACTTTTCGAACCTCCGAACTAGGGGAAAAATCTCCCCGGGAAAAGACCGGGAACCCGCCGGGATTCGTGTAACTAAACTAGCCCTTATAGGGAATACCTATCTAACGCTTCTCCTATTTTTTTTATAACATCCTAAAAGAAGAAAAGCCCCAGAACCTCATCACAATGACAGGTAGGACCAGTCCGGCCCCAGCAGTCAAAGCGACTGTAGGGAAGACGAGCGGAGCAAAAACCCCCAGTCCCAAGCAATGGCAGAGTGGCAGGTACCACTGTCGCTCCTCCCTCCGCGTCGCCCTAACGCTGCCTAAAATCCAAATCTCGATCGTAGGGTTTCTCCTCGCCGGCGTCAGCCGCGGCGGCGTTTGGCGATCGGCGGCGCGCAGGTAGGCCCACCTTCCCCCGGCCGACGAGCCAGCCAACCTCCCCATTTCCGCTCTTCTGTCGACGCCATCGTCTCTGCGGGGGTTTTCTCCTCCCACCGCGCGCGCGCCTGAGGTGCATCTACTGGCCGCTCTGTGGTTTCGCGTGAGACCTTTCGTTTTTTGGAGTTGTGCAACTTGTCTCTGGTCTCTGGAGCGAGCGGGGTTTTTTGCAGCAAAGGGTTTTTTTGCATCGCCGTGCGGGGAGCGAGTGGTTTGAGTTTACGAGCTTGATCGGCTGCTTGTTTGTACCTTGTGGTGGTCTGTGCTCTTGGGCGAGCCCGGCAGTGCCGAGTGCGGTCAATTTTGTTCATTTTGGGATCGCTGTGCTGGTCAAGTGCCCAGTTTAGGTGAAAGTCAAACACTCAAAGCCTCAAACGGCTCTGATGTGTATTACATCAGCAGTATTTTCTATTATTGTGCTATAGTCTGATTTTTTTTTGTTGATTCTTGTCGTGCCCAATGTTTTGTGGAGAAATGAGTATGTATTGACCATGAGATTGTTCATAGGTTTTCTCTCCTACTGTTTATTGTGGAAATGTGATTTGTTGATTTTTTTTCTTTTCAAAATGGGGTATCCCCAGCCTCTGCATCAATGGATGCATAGGCCGCTTTTATTAAATTCAGTTCAGAGTTTTACAACCAGCAAACTTCAGACTCATTACAAATCATGTATGGCTTAAAGTCGCAAAGTGTGTGTTTATTTCTCTCTATGGATCAGCAAATCAATGTGATTTACGGATACGTACGTATGTGTTTATTTCTCCCTATGTGTGTGTTGTGGAAACTAAAACAATATTTCTGTCGGCAGGGGGGGCAGCTTCTTGGTGGTTTAGCGATGGAAGAGCCAGAAACGAAAGGCTTGCGTTCACCAAATGGATTAGATACTAAGATTAATGTCATGGACTTCATGGTTTTGGATGACGATGGGGAAGGGATCTTTGATGTAAAAGAGTATGCAAAAGGGATTCTGCATCCATCTCCTGATGCCGACGGAGGGCACTGTCCTATGGATGTGGACTTGAAAGGAATACCATCTATGGAAGATGAAGAAGAAGTGAAGTCTTCTTCAAACCCACCTGCACAAGTGCCAACTGACATCAGCGTTGAAAGCCTGGAGAAGTTTTGCAAAGAAGCGGCAAGATCATTCTTCAATGAAAGAGGACTAGTCAGTCATCAGATAAACTCCTATAATGATTTTGTCGACCATGGACTCCAGGAGCTCTTTGATTCCCTGGGGGAAATTACCGTTGAGCCTGATTATGATCCTTCAAAGAATGTAGGTGGTGTGTGGAGACATGCAACCATCAAGTTTGGTAGAGTGAAGCTTGAGAGGCCGGAGTTTTGGGCTGACAACTGCGATCTCGATGAGCAGACACTCATTATGAAGCCTGTACATGCCCGCCTTCAGAAGATGACATATTCTTCGAAGATGAACGTAGAAATGACTGTTCAGGTCAGGATGCTCCTTACTTCTTGGTCCTTGCTCAGTGGTATAGGTGGAGCTGGATTGTATTTGGTAGAAGTAACTGGACCATATACAAGAAAAGGAATGATAGATTGCTGAATGCTTTCATAGGAAATCTAATATTTATCCCAATCGTTCTCTATAGTATTTGCTACTTTTGAAGTATCAAAAAAGTTAATGGGTTTAAGCTTGCTGTGACACTGTTGTTTACTTGTTGCGTTCTGTCACATGACACACTTATCCATGTCTCTCTCTTATGGTTCCTCTTACCGTGCCTGCAAGCTCTTGTAAGTTTGCATTGCATGTGTTGATTATGCTGTTCCTCAGGATTCTAAGCTTGATTTTGACATGTCCGGCCTTGGTGATACCACAAAAATATATTCATCTCTTAATTAACGGATGCAAGTTAAAGCTATTCGTGTGTCTGCATGCGGTTACGATACCACACTGAATTTTTGTACTGAAATCTTATCATATGTTGTTCCATCTGATTTATTTGTGTTTTGGCTGTACCAGGTTTACTCACTTGGGCAAGGCGACGGATCGAAAACCGGAAAAGAACCATATATCCCGAAGAAAGTTATATTACCTCCAGAAACTAAATGGGTCACTGTTGGTAGGTTACCTGTCATGGTGAAGTCAAAATTGTGCTGGCTGCATGAACTCAGGGAAACTGAGTGCCAGTTTGATTCTGGTGGATACTTTATAATAAAGGGAATGGAAAAGGTATTGCCTGACAACATTTATCATGTTCATTCTGTTCTGAACTAATTTTACACATGATCATTCTATCATCACATTGTATCGCACATTTTTATAGACTTTAAAGGAGCTGCAAATCACTGCTACTCTGCAATTTTAATGAAACTATCTTGTTTTAGATGTGTGATGACACATATTTAGTAGAACCTCTGAGTTCCACTCTATACATCAGTCATGAATTAGAGGGATCTTGCTACTGCCATAAGTATTTCATTTTAGCAAAATATATCTTAACTTGTGACTTATATTTTAATAATGTGACCATAGTTCAACTGGAACTTCATATCCAGTGCACTGCTACGGTCTTAAAAAATAGTACTACATGTTTACAAGACTAATTACTTTATTTATTTGACGTGCTGCCCAGTGTAGGCAAACTCCATATAGATCTGTATGTTTTTTTGCAATACAGAATTAACTCGATGGTGAGCAATCCGATCTCAATCACAGTTGTTGTTAGCAAACCGAACGGTTGGTGTAGAACAGAATTCATCACCACCAACTGTTGTTTTTAATAGGAATAAGTGCTTCATAGATCGTCTCTGAAATAATTAATACAGACCTGTTCGAATAACCCACCTGAATTATAGTTTAATTCTCTTGAAGAATTGTTCAGTCTCTGAATTGTCCATTGCCAAACTATATTCAGATTTACCCTCTTCTACTATGTTGCCTTTGTACCAAATCGGGATTTCTTAACATCAAAGGTTTATTGCTTGCAACTCTCTAGGTATTTGTTGCTGAAGAACATAGGTGCTTATCCAGGATTTGGGTCAGTGAGCTCAAGGGCTGGGATGTCTGTTACTTGTCTCAAATCAAACAAGAAAAAATCTATGTTAACCTTGTTCAGTCTAGCAAACCCAACGGTTGGTAGAATAGAACCCATCACCACCAACTGGTTTGTTTATAGGAGTAAAGAAATTGATTGTGCTTCTTAGATCTGCTCTGGAATAATTAAATACAGGGCCGTTCGAATAAGTCAGACCTGAATTAGTGAAAAATAAAAAAAAAAGTATCCCAGCCGAGATATGTCAAGCCAGCTCTCTATAATTCTCTTGAAGAAAATTTCAGTTGCTGAATTTCCCATTGACCAACTTTCTTTAGATTTACTCTCTTCTGGATTGACTATATGGAAGCCTTTACTTATGCCATGTACAAAGGTTGCCTTCGTACCATAATAGATTTTTTTAACCTCAAATGTTTACTGCTTGCAACTCTGTAGGCATTTATTGCTGAAGAACAGAAATGCTTATCCAGGATTTGGGTAAGTGACCTCAAGGGCTGGTATGCCTGTTACTTGTCTCAAATCAAAGAAGAAAATGTCTATGTTAACCTTGTTCAGTCTAAAGAGAATGGTGGTTTCCACAAAGTCATTAACCTGTCCTTCTTGAGTGCGACTATTCCCATATGGATAATGTTTTTTGCACTGGGTGTATCATCAGATAAGGAAGCTTTTGATATGATTGACATACAAGATTGTGATTCTTCTTTGGTAAACATAATATCAGCAACCATAAAAGAATCTCAGGCACAATGTGAAGCCTTCCGCATAGGAGATAGAGCCCGTCAATATGTTGACAAGTTTATCAAAGAAACAAAGTCTCCACCAGAACAACCCTTTGATGGATATGTGGGTAAGTACCTATTTCCTGGTGTCAGTGGCAATAGGTCCAAAGCAATTTTCTTGGGCTACATGATGAAACGTCTACTAATGGCCTACTGCCGCCGCTGGGAATGTGACAATAAATATGATTTCCGGAACAAGAGGCTAGATCTAGCATGTCAGCTGCTTCATAGAGAACTTCGAGGGCATCTTAAACGTGCAGAGAAACACATGGTGAAGGTAATGCAGAGACATTTGAGTGGTGATAGTGACTTACAAGTTCTCGAACATTATGTTAATGCGTCAACTATTACCAATGGTCTGAACCATGCCTTCTCCACCGGTTCCTGGTGCCATCCATATAAATATTGTAAGTGCTCAGGGATTGTTGCAACCCTTATGAGAACAAATCCGCTTCAAATGATGTCTGGCTTGAGGAAGACAAGACAATTGTCTTCATATTGGGGAAGTGCTGGAGATGCTAGATATCCGTAAGTTGTTCCTGTTTACACATAATCTTACAAGAATACTATATGCCTTCTAAAGTTCTAAATATCCTATTGTGAACTGACATGGGAAATATTTTCGTAGGAATCCTTCTTACTGGGGAAGGCTATGTTTTATGTCTACTGCTAATGGTGAAAGTGGATTTGGGAAGAATCTAGCTGTTAGTGCTGTGGTTAGCTCTGTAATGAGTGCGCCCTTGCTTGACTTATTTGTTTCTTGTGGAATGAAGAAACTGGATGAAGTTCTTGTACAAGAGCTTGGCGGTACAGATAAGATTTTCATGAATGGAAATTTGGTTGGTGCGTGTGCATACCCAAGCGAATTTGTTATGCATCTAAGGAATATGAGGCGTAGCAAGCAAATTGATGCACAGGTTTGCAGTTTGCATATTTGCTGATTCTGCCTAACTGTGTAATTTTCACTTTTGAGCATGTTTGTTAGTTTTTTACGTTCTCGGGCATGTTAATTTCTTTACCTAATTCATTTGATCTTTAATGCCAATAAAATACTTCTCATGGTTTATTTCCACTATTCATTTGTGCTTGATTCGTAGTTTCTTACCAAATATAGGTAATCCTCCGAGCTCAGAGACATTGTATATTTGAGATAAATCTTTGTTGGGCCATTTTTGCTGCAAGCATGGGAACATGGTTTTCATATGTATGGTTTTATTTTGCGGAGCATGTGAAAGCACATACGTGTACTAACATTTTTTTTGTTGCCATGTCTTAACTTTATGTAGGTGGAAATCAAAAGGGACAAGCAACATAAGGAAGTTCGCATCTTTTCTGATGCAGGGAGAATTCTAAGACCACTTCTTGTTGTTGAGAATCTTAAATGCATCACTAAACTGAATGCTGGATCCTACTCATTGATGGAACTTATGCAGCAAAATATAATTGAGCTGATTGGTGCTGAAGAGGAGGAGGATATCCAATGTGCTTGTGGAATTAGGGATCTCTTTTCAGGGGATAAAAAAGAGGGTCTTTTGTACTATACCCATTGTGAACTTGACCCTTCTTTCTTGCTAGGGTTGAGTTGTGGTATCATTCCCTTTGCCAACCACAATGCTGCCAAGAGGGTTTTGATGGAAGCTAAACTATCACAACAGGCTATTGGCTACTCGTCTACAAATTCTCAGTATAGAGTTGATACCGTTTTTCATCAAATGTACTATCCACAGAGACCCCTGTTCAAAACTGTAGTGTCTGACTGTCTTGGTAAGAAAGACCATACTAGACCAGAGTATTTCAATGGCCAAAATGCAATAGTCTCAGTCAGTGTTCATCAAGGATTTAACCAAGAAGACTCCCTGGTATTCAACAGGGCTTCTTTAGAGCGTGGTATGTTCCGAACACTTCATTTCAGGAGCTACAAAGCACAGACACAAAACAAAGAGGTGACCAGACGACTCAAAAACAGGGAAAAGATTGATTTTGGAAAAACCCAAAGCAAGAAAGGACTTGTCGATAGTCTGGATGTCGATGGCTTACCATATGTTGGAGCAAATCTTCGAAGTGGCGACATTGTCATCGGGAAGGTCTCAGAGTCTGGTGAAGATCATAGTGTGAAGCTTATGCATACTGAAAAAGGGCATGTAGAGAAGGTTGTACTATCAGCTAATGATGATGGGAACAACTATGCAGTTGTTACTCTAAGACAGGTGAATAGTATAATCTTCAACAAAGCATTTTATTTCATGATCCTTATTTACACACGTTGTGGCATTGGTACTGCAATACAGTTCTGCATGTCATTCTATTTGATCAGGGTAGTTGTATTTATATGCAAAAGATTAAACGTTGTAGGTTGTGCGGCTAAAAATGTAATTTCAGTATCAATTTTATTTTTCTACAAAAGTGACATATGTTCCTCCTAGATACTGCCTAGATTTAATCATATTACGGATCACAATTGCTTTTGCTTGATTGGTTCAATACTAATTTTGCACGTCTTATGCATGACCTTGGTTTTATAATTTTAGTACTCCCTCGGTTCACAAAAGGATGTCTCAACTTTATCAAAATATGTATGTATCTAGACATGTTTTAGTGTATGGATTCATGCAAATTTAGCCAAAGTTGAGACATCCTTTTGGACGGAGAGAGTAGATGATATTGCCTACGATATTTGGCTCTATTATTTATTTAGATTAGAGCCCTGAGCCTCTGAGGTCACCTCAAGGTGCCATGGTATTTATGCATCCTTATTTTTTGGTTCCTTATTTCTCCAGCTCTTTATGCCATCGTTAAATTTAGTCATCATTACATAAACCTGACACTTACGTGGTGTAGGCCCGCTCACCTTGTGTGGGCGACAAGTTCGCCAGTATGCATGGCCAGAAAGGGGTTGTTGGTCTGTTAGATTCTCAGGAGAACTTCCCGTTTACTTGCCAAGGAATAGTTCCAGACATTGTGATAAATCCACATGGCTTTCCAACTCGTCAGACTCCTGGTCAGCTGCTTGAGGCTGCGTTGGGCAAGGGAATTGCCCTTGGCGGGATGACTAGATATGCCACACCATTTACCACTCCATCGGTGGACGTGATCACGGAGCAGCTGCATAAGTAAGTGTGTGACTATGAGTTTGATTTGTTTTTTGTTCAATATATTCTGTTGCAAACAATGATCATCTTCAATTTTTCTGGATTTGATCCTAGGGCTGGTTTCTCAAGGTGGGGAGGTGAGAGCGTTCTGAATGGTCAAAACGGTGATAGGATGCAGTCCTTGGTGTTCATGGGCCCAACCTTCTACCAGAGGCTGAAACAGATGTCTGAGGACATTGTGAAGTTCCGTAACACCGGGCCGGTGCACCCGCTCACGAGGCAGCCAGTGGAGGAGAAGAAGAGGTTTGGCGGTCTCAAGTTCGGGGAGATGGAGCGCGACTGCCTGCTCGGCCATGGCGCCACCACGAACATCAACGAGCGGCTGTTCACGCTAAGCGACCCCTCACAGCTGCACGTCTGTCAGCGGTGCGAGCGGGTGGCGAACGTGATCGTACGGACTGACGAAGGGAGGAAGGTCCATGGGCCCTACTGCAAGTTCTGCAAGTCTGCGGAAAATATAGTGAAGATCAATGTGCCTTACGGCGCAAAGCTGCTCTACCAGGAGCTATTCAGCCACGGGATCATCCTCAAGTTCGAGACCATAGCCAGTTAGAGCTTCATCGCTATCTGGAAAATGTAGGCGATACAAAACTCATTTTGTCAGGATTGATTCACTCCCGTCTTCTACCGTGGTGGCTAAATTAAATTGTTAGCACGAACCTAGCTACCCTATGCTGTGAAACCACGTTCCATATATTCAAGGGAAGGAAGGGATCACTATTGCCCTTGAACTGAACTTTCAGAAGACGGTTGTTGAAGTTTAAGGCTATTATTACTGAAGCCTGCACTGACTATCTAATTTCACTTTCCAGTCTGCAGTTGATTTACATGGCATGTTCTAGGTGTACCTTCTGTTGTGATGTTCAGTTTTACTCTACACACAAATTCCACGCGTATTCACCCTTTCGTACAGTTACAGGTTGCAATTTGTGTGTCGTAGGAGCTTATCTTTAGTTGCTCTTGAAAAAGGTCTGCGCAGTCTAAGCTCAGGAACCTTCATTGTGTAGGCTCTGTTTGGAACAGATTTTTCTTTCTTGCTCCAAAGAATTCCTACGGGAAGTGAACTGTCACACGGAGTTATCACCTAAGAGCTTTTCTAGCAGTTCTCCTAAAACTTAACTCCATATACCACCTCCCTAAACTTAACTCCCAACAATTTGAGAGGTTTGAGAGGGTAGGAACTAATTCATCCCCTAAATTTTACTCCGTTTTCTTTGATATGTATCCCATCCTTTTGCATATGCAAACTACATTTACACAACATAATAATTCAGATCATAATGTTTCTAATGCACGCATTTCAAAATCATTGTTTTCAAATTTAAAGTTCAAGTTCAGGCACAACATATGGTCCAAGTCAAGCAAATAATCAAAATAAAAAGATTCAGATCTTAATCTTTTTCCCCTCTTCTTCTCGAATGATCAAAGCCACCGCCATCTCAAAATCATCATCATCTTCCACTTCCTTTGACGACGAGTGGTGGAAAAACTTTTGTACAAGCCTCCTGTTATGTGCACTGCAATGGGTTGACTACAAATTTACTATTTTAAACTAAGGCATGAAGCCCTGGTTTAAATTAATAAACAACTTACAACACAACACCCAACTCAAACACACAAAGATAAACCGGAAACGCAGCTTGAGCCGGTGATGTCCTCCTCGCAAGAGCACCAAGGCAGAAGCAGTAGGAGCACCAGGTAAGCAATGGTATTGAGGGTAGCACACAGTGATCACCAACAGTGTCAACGAAAGAACACCTTCCTCCTCCATCGCCAAAGAGAGTCCCAACCCTCTCGCCCTGGATCGCAGGGCGCCGTATCGTCGGTGGGTGGAGATGTTCACCCTAGAACAAGGAGTAATACATTCTAGGAAACCAACCGGGCAGACCACACAGACCACCTCGTCGCGACAGGCACACCGGTGCAACGAACAACTTCAACGAGGACACCCAGGAGACAAGAAAGCTTGAGAGCGGCCGTAGAACTCGAAGATGCAGCAGAGCCGAGCATTAGCCGCACCGCCAACAGAACCACACCGACCATAGCATCGCTCGCCGCTACACCACCGGTCCCAAGACGGCGCCTCCAAGGAGGGAACGACGTCCATGCTCCGCCGCCATCCAATCCAATGGATTTTGGGCTTTCACCCGGGGCGGGGGTAGGAGGTGAGGGGATGGGACCTCAGTGGCGCCTCACCAGGTCACGGCGCCCCAAAGGCGTCGCCGCCACTGTGGTCAAAGACCAAGGATTTCTCCTGACCCCAGCACGCCACACCCGATCCCCAACCATCAAACATCGGCACGAAGCCGATATCCAAGATCTACAGGGAGGGAGGGAGAGAGGCCAGAGGGAAAGTAAAGATCTAACCTTCGGGCTCCGGCGCGAGCAGACGAAGCCGCCCACCCTTGAGCCGCACCCGTTGTCGCCATGCCGCCCGCACGGACCAGGGCGCTGTTCACCAACATCCACGAACTCCACCGGCCACGCGGTCAGCGTCGCCTCACCATCCGAGGCCACCGCCTCGATTCCAGAGCTTCCACCGTGGAAGCCGCTGGATAGATCACCCTCGCCTAAGGCCTAGCCAGGGCTGGCCATCGGAGGAAGGGGAGCCCGTCGAGCAGCCGCCATGGTCATGGCGGTCCCAGCGCGGAGATCCTCCACCTAGACACCGCGCGGGGGGCAAGGGCTTAGATCCCCGCCGCCCCCTTCACCAGCGTCGCGGGCTTAGCCCGGCGGCGTCTCTGGGGGCGACGAGGAGGGGAAAGGGGAGGCGGTAGCGGCGCGGGTAGGGTTTCGCCCCCTCGGTCGCCTGGAGGGGGCGACCCGAGGAGAGTGAAGTGGTTTTTTCTCCTTCTCTCTATTTCGACTACAAATTTACTGACACTGAGAAAAAGCATAAAAGGTACAAAAATTACCTCACGGACAATCTGTCGAGCACTGTGCGGGCGGGGCAAGGTATATACCACGGCGGGCGGGCGGGCAGGGGTGGGTGTGGAATGCGGCGGAAGCTGAAGGGGAGGCGTGCATGAGGTGTAGACGTGGGAGGACACGATTCCCTGCCTTGCCGACGATCTCTGCCGCGCGCGGCAACGAAGCCTTGAGCGGGTGAGGAGGAGACTGGGCACTCGTGCACATCTTCGGTGACCCCTTCCTCCTTGGGCTGGTACGTGAAGACGTCGCGCGGGTGCGCGGGGTCACCGCGGCTGGCGGCAGGGTCGCAGAGCCAATAACCTGGAAACTAAAAGACAGATGACGAAAAAATAGTTGTTCTGGAAAAATTACAGATAGAACCCTAAGAGCAACCCGTAGAATCCTTAAAATAACAGCTTCTTTATTATTTTGTGCGAAAAAATAGACCCAGGCCAGACAATGTAAATCCGTAAGATCTTTATTTTTTTCAAGGTGCTCGATAAACTCGGCCTCCCAAACCTGTAGACACGCAATTTCCGCGACAGAGCGTGCCCTCTATTTTGACCAGGGCGTTGGCACGAGGGAAATTTCATCGCGCCAACGGACATTTCAACCCGCGCTGCCTCCAAGCTCCTCCGCCGCCACTGCGCATCGCCTTGGATCTCGCCCACATCCTAGACCCCTCTCCCGATTCTGGCTGGTAGAAACTCCTCCACCGTCCGCTGCGTTTATTCCCCACCCGCGGGAGACCGCCGCTTGCGGTATCGATGAGATCATGCCCCTTCTGCGTCGCGCACCGCCATGGATCCCACCTGAAGCTCGGGCGCGCCAGATAGTTAGGCTTCCTCCCCTTCTCCGCCCCATCCCCGCCGCTCCTCTCCATGAACTGACCATAGCGGTTCTTCTCTCTCCGTGCAACGCACGTGATTTACCTTCATTTTATGCATTTGGCTTGTGGATCCCGTAGGTGGCTAGTAATATAGCGGTCAATTTCGAGCGTAATAGATGAGGTTGAGTCTGTGCGCCCAATTTTTGCACTAGGTCTCATCGTCCTCGGACGACTCATATTTGGAGGATTTGCTCGATCACGATGTTGAGCAATTGGTGGTGGTGCTTGCTGTGAAGGAGCTCCTGGAGCGGGGGAAGAATTAGCGTTCGGGATCCAAAGTCGGTCGGCTTTGCATTCCTCGGAACCGCGTGCTTGGCCACAACATGCTCATGCACAATTATTTCGCCGACGTACCAACATATTTGGCTCCTCTCTTTCGTCGACGCTACCGAATGTGTCGATCTCTTTTTTTGAAGATTGACAATGCTTGTGAGGTAAAGAGTCTCTATTTGAAGCACAAGAGGAATGTAGCTGGGCTAACTCGGTTTAGTGCGCACCAAAAGATCTCAACAACGATGAGAGTCATCACATATGAAATTTCTCTCGATTATGCCGATGAGTATCTCCACATTGGCGAAGATACAACCATCGAATATGTGCACCAGCTCGCCAAGGTCTGTGACCGAGGACCTATGGATTTGGCATTGCTTTTCTTGGGTTTTCGGGTTTTCTCAATGACATCAAGATAACAAGGTTCTAGATGTGGTGTGCATCCCACACTCTCTCTTTATTTATCTACACTTGGTGTTGTCAAACACATCATGATATTCGTAAATGAGATATTAAGAATGATTAAAACCCCAAGGCCACTTTCGTACGTAACCGAGAAATTTATTAAGGTTATACCTAACCATCACATTAGCTATTCATACGAATGCTTATGCTAGAGAGGAGCCATAAATAAGTGCACTCTCTTCCACGAGAAACTACATATCTAGTGATTGATCCCAAAGACATGTCCGTGCATGTTAAAGGGATGAATTAACCCTCACAACTATCGTCAATACCATGTTATTCGATCAATACAAGTATCACCTAAAACATTGGTGCAACATAACATTTGAGTGAAGTGTTATATAGGGTCATGATGGTAGAATAAAAAGGGTGGGAAATGAGTGACAAGAAAACATTGAGCCAGATAAGTAGTGGGAGAGTAAGGGTGGAAAGTAAAAGGGAAAGAAAAAGGGTGGGAAAGGAGTGACAAGAAAACGATGAAGGGCTAGGGAAACAGTGGGAAATAAGGGTGGGACCATAGTAGCCGGATTCGGGGTACGGTGGTCTGTCCCTCGTACCGGATTCGATGAACTAGAAAGGGATTCGGAAACGCCTCGCGATTCAGTCAAAATCGCAGCGGATTCGCGTTTCCTATGCTCAGGATCGTCCTAGGTTTGACGGCTTGGAGAAAAACGGCGAGACAGAAGTTTCCCTTCCCCAAATCGTATTAACTCTTGGGCCAGAGTCCCGAGCCGTTGTATCTTTTCATCTCCCATTCGACTACTCATTTTCCAATCCCCATCTTCAATTCTTCATCAATGGAGGTAGAAGAAATCCCAGGTTTCTTTCGATTTCTTCTCCCATCCTCTATAAGTACTCCCAATCTAATAGAAAGATCTAATGGGAATTTCGATTTCGAGTATATTTTCTTCCATGTATTTGATGATTTGATCTTAATCTTTCCCGTACCACATTGTCATCCCGTGTTCACGTGTAGAGAGGCAAAGAGGCAGCGGGAGGCCGGGCGCGGCAGGAGGATGCGCGGAATTTAGAATAAATTGTGAAAGCCAGGATTTGAACTCGAGACCTGGGGCTCTGATACCATGTTAAGCTTCGTGCACTAGCCGCTTGAACCAAAAGTCCAAACTGATGAAAAGGGCTAGGCAATCTAATTATACACTTCAACACCCTCCGTACCGGAAACATGGCAACTATGGGTGGGATAAAGTGGTGGAATAGTGGAGAAAAACAGAGAGAGAGTTTTAAAAAATCTTATGTTCTGAATGGTAAAAATAGTAAAAAGTATGCCCACAAAAAATCAACTCAATGTTTTTGTATTGAATTGTTTTATTTATCCCAAGCTTATGTACATAAAATATTACTCCATGGCAAAAAGTTTATAGTTGCAACATGTTTTAGATATTATTTTATTTTGTCAACCTCCGCCAACTGCGGCGAGCAGATCCACGTGATCGATGACGAAGTTTGCCTGGCTGTACAATTATTTGCTCATGCTGACTGCTGAGTGTCTCACAAGACCAGTCGGGAAAGTCACATGTTTGCCGAGTGTGTCTCCTAAAACATGGGACTTTGCCGAGTGTTTTTTGCGGGCACTCAGACATAGGGTGGTGTTTGCCTAGTTCCAGTGAAAATGTCCTCGGCAAAGATCTTTTTTAGAGAAAATGTCCTAGGATCTAGCTTATATTGAAAGCTTTCCAAGTTTAAAAGAAAGGCGAGACTGGACGGTTAGAACAAATTAGATAGGCAGCATATAATGAGCACACATCCCAGCTCACAAAAGTAAGAACACGTACAGCTCACACAAAGTTCCGGCAACTCAAAAGACACCGAACTATGCTACCCGCCGATGTCTTTTTTGCATCCCCACTTGTCCCCCGACGAGGCCCCCGAGCGACGTTTTTTGTATCCGGACGGTGAAATTCGGCCAGTCGCGCCCCCGGTTCCTCGTTTTTATCCGGATTTGGCCCTTCATCCATCCGGCTAGCCCACGCCAACTCCGGTCCCCCGGGGATCTATCGGGGAGTCCGGACGAGTGAAAAGCGGGGAAGGACCCGCTCCGTCGGCGACTGGACACACGAACCCCACCGCCACCTCGCTCAAAATCTCCCCCACCCCTCGTATCTCTCTCGCCGTCGTCACCACCCCGCCGGCTTGTTGCCCAGATTCCGCCGCCCCTTCTCCCCCACCTGCCTATATTCCGCCGTCTTTCGACGACGGCCTATTTGGCTGCTCCTCAGCAATTTTCCTCCAATTGCTCGCCGAACTTGTTAAATTTTATGTTGAATTTGTTTGAAATATGTCAAATGGTCGAGGTTGGGGGTTTCCTGCCGGGGGGCGGCTGGAACTTCGGCGCTCCCCAGGCCAAATCTTCATCCAATCCGGACGAAAATTTCGCCGGATTTGAGCGTGGGGAGCGCCAACGAGTGGGGATGCTCTAACCGAATCAGCCAACGCAGTGCCTCCGGTGCTTCTCGCCACTCGCCCCAGGATGTGAACTCTGCCACACGCTGACTCCGGTGCTACTGTTCCATACCGCTGGCAACTTGCTGGCGTCTTGCTTGGATGCCATGATATTTTACGAAGTGATAGATGCTGAGCTATTCTTTTCTTGTGCGGCGTTGTATATCCACTGACCTCTCACGGCACATGTGGATTTTCAGTTATTCGTATTATCCATACGGGCATGCGTGCATGAAAAAGTGCAACGGAAGTTGGGGAAGGGACAAACAGCTCAGGTGGTGGTGGCCACAAGCAAAGCGATGTGATCTGTCTGTCCAGCGTAGCTCTTCCTTCTCAAAATAGGTCTTTGTTTTTTTTTTTTTTTTGAAAGAAAGGCAAAAGGTTTGCCTTAATTCATTAATAGAGAAGAGAAGAAAGTTCAATAGTCATGGTTACAATCCCGGCAAAGGCAAAAGGTTTACTCTCCCGCTATGAAAAGACCCAAGTGCTTAGCACCGGCTACAACCCAAGTCCTAGCCTCCGATTTGATCCCGGCGAAGATGATAGTAGGCATGGTCGCCACATTCTTAAAAGTTCTTGCATTCCGTTCCTTCCAAATCTCCCACGAGACCAACATGAGAAGAGAAGCCATAGCTTTCCTCCTTCCACCATGAGCAAAGACGATAGAGGTCCACCAAAGCTCGACACTATCGAAGCCGTTCCAAGAGGAAGGGTCGAAGTCATGAATATGGAGCCAATCTTGGATCATCTTCCAAATGCGAATCGTGAAGTGGCATTTGAAGAGTAGGTGGTTGGCGGATTCGTCATGGCATCGGCATAGGGGACATACCCGACCATTGGGCCAATCCCGTTTGGCAAGCCGGTCCGCCGTCCACACTCGGTTTTGGATGATAAGCCAAGCGAAGAGTTTGCATTTGGGGGGGGCCCAAGCCTTACAAACGATAGCATCCATGCAAGAGCGAATGGTCCCTTCGAATTGTGCGTTGTAAGCCGAAGAGCACGAATAGGCCCCATTCGAGGTGAGCTTCCAAACAATGGAGTCCGGGGTGTCCGCATGAAGGTGAATCAGCGAGGTGTGAGACCACAACTTGGTGAACTCAATGAGGTTTTGCACCGTGAGTCCCTCCGAAGTATCAAGGTGGTCGACCCAAGCGCCGTCGATAATGGAATCCCGGACATTCGAAGATTTCTTGCTCGAGAGAGCGAAGATGGAGGGGGCGATGCATTTGGGGCTTAGACCATCGACCCAAGGATCGTTCCAAAAACTTGCCTTCATGCCATTTCCAATGGTAACCTTTGTGAGCGAGTGGAAAAGCTCCATGTCGTCACCGTTGCATGGGTTTTCCATACCGACCCATGGCTTATCCGGCAAAGTCCAAGCAAGCCAAGGCCAACGTAGACGCAAAGCCCTACCAAATTTGTCCATGTTGAGAATGCCAAGGCCTCCAAGGTAGGTGGGGCGACAGACCGCGGTCCAATTGACCTTGCATTTACCACATGTGGCCTTTTCGGTGCCCGCCCAAAAGAAGCTACGGATGGTCTTGGTGATGGCTTGTAGAGGTTCTGCGGGCACCTCAAGGGAAGTGAGAGGGTATATAGCTTGGGAGGTAAGGACCGATTTAACAATGGCCCTCCTGCCGGCGATGTTGAAGTATCTCCCATTCATCGGGGCGATGCGTTCCAAAGCCTTGTCCTCGATGTATTGAAAGTGGGATCTTTTAAGCCTTGTGACCCCGAGGGGAAGTCCAAGGTAACGCATGGGGAAAGACGCCATGGTAGCCGGTAGACCTTGAAGGACTTGCTCAAGGTTGATGTTGTTGCACCGAATAGGTGCAACGAGGCTCTTCTCGAAGTTGGTCAAAAGCCCGGTGACCTCGCCAAAGTCGCTCAAAATTTGCGCGAGGGAGGAGATCTCCGCACTGATAGGGGACATGAAGATGGCCGCGTCGTCGGCATAGAGGGAAGTCCGGAATCTAGCGCCTCTTCCGGGGAGGCGGGTGAGTATGCCAAGGTCGGTGGCGACATGTAGGATGCGTTGGAGAGGGTCAATGGCGATGTCAAAAAGAAATGGCGATAGAGGGTCTCCTTGTCTAAGCCCCCGGCCATGTTTGATAGGGTTCCCGGGGATGCCATTGAGAAGAATCCTCGAGGAGGAGGTGCCAAAGAGAGCTACGACCCAATCCCGGAACCGCGGCGGGAAGCCAAGGCGTTGGAGAAGCTCAAGGACATAGTCCCATCTAACATGATCAAAAGCTTTCCTAATATCAAGCTTGAAGAGGAGGGAAGCCTTCTTTCGTCGATGTAACCATCTAGCATAGTTGCGGACAAACATAAAGTTCTCATGGATGCTTCGAGATTTGATGAAAGCACTTTGGGCATGGGAGACAATGTCATTCATACGTGGGGCCAATCTCATGGAGAGGACTTTGGCCACAATCTTTGCAAATCCATGAATGAGGCTAATAGGCCTAAAGTCGGTGATGGCTTCGGCCCCATCTTTCTTTGGGATAAGCACAATGTTAGCGGTGTTTAGCCAATGTAGGTTTCTTGTGCGGAGGTCGGAGAAGCGTTGAATGACCGCCATGATGTCCGCTTTGATGATATCCCAACACACCTTGAAGAATTTCCCATTGAAGCCATCGGGGCCCGGGGCTTTGTCGGAAGGCATCTCCAAGATCGCCTTTTTGACCTCATCCTCGGAAAAAGGGTCATCTAAGCCCGCCAAATTTGGAGTTGGGAGGCCCAAAGTACTCCAACTGAAAGAGATGGAGCGGGGGTTCACATGCCCAATGGCCGCATTGAAATGTGCTTGAGCGATCTCTTGTTTCTCCTCGTGGGAGGTAACCCACCCATTGTTGTGTCGGAGCTTGAGGATGAAATTCTTCCTTCTTCTCGCATTGACCTTCCTATGGAAGAATTTGGTGTTTGCGTCTCCATCCCGAAGATCATTGATTCTCGCCCTTTGTTTCTTCCTGGCTCTCTCAAGAGCCGCCAATCCAATGACTCTTCTCTTTAATCTTGTACGAATGTCGCGCTCCTCCGGCGAAAGGAGCCTACTTTCCATGGCCCGATCAAGATGTGAAATGACGAGTAGAGCCATGTGTAGTTGAATCTTGGCGGTGGAGAAAGGGCCCTTACTCCAAACTTTGAGGTGTTTGCCAGTGGTGATGAGCTTACTATGCAGAATATGGTAAGGGTCGACATGCCCAGTTGGTTCGTTCCAAGCTTTCTGGACAACCTCAAAGAATCCCGGCATGCGGGTCCAAAAGTCTTCGAACCGAAAGGAGTGGGGCTTTTTGGGACCGCGGCAACTAGCGAGAAGGAGGGGGCAGTGATCGGAGAGGGAGGAGGAGAGGGCGTGTAGGATGTGATCATCATGGGAGGTATCCCAATCCTCGTTGCAGAAGAAGGCGTCGGTCATCGACATGGTAGGAGTCGCTTGTTCATTAGACCATGTGAACTTCCGATTTTGGAGGTGAATTCCTTTGAGGTCGCAATTGTTGAGGGTATCCCGGAAATTGTTTATTCTCGTCCGGTTAATGTTGTTGTTGGTTTTGTCGCGGGCACGGCTTATTTGGTTGAAGTCTCCGAGAGCAATCCAATTGGTCCCCGGGCTCGGCTTGAGGTCGACAAGCTCCCGAAAGAAGTCATCTTTCAAGGCAAGGTTCGTAGGGCCGTAGACCACCGTAATCATGAAAGCATCATTGTCTCTAGTGGATTTAGCCAAGGCCGAGAGCGAGAAGGTGCGGGCATCGATGTTGGAGAGCTCCACCGCCTCCTTATCCCAAAGGATGAGAATCCCACCACGAGTGCCGATGCCGGGTCTTTGCGCAAATCCTTTGAAACGTGAACCGCCGATAGAGGCGGCGATGAACGGATCCACCAACTCAAGCTTGGTCTCCTGAAGACAGACAATGTGGCAAGAGGTATCGGCGATGGTTTCGAAAACGGTCGTTCTGCGGTTTGGGTCGTTCAACCCTCTCACGTTCCAGCAAAGAATGTTGATGGAGAAATCACACATCTGGAAACTTAGCAGACCCAAAGGCTGCACGAAGGCAGGCCAGACAGATGTGGCAAACAACAGTTTTTTCATAGCGCATGGGCTGGGCATATTCCCAGGGAAGATCAGCAGCCAAGAACAAGCTACTGTCCACAAACCGGACCGGTAGCGACGAGCTGAACCACGGGCAAAGGACGGACTACTCCTTGACCCAAACTATAAGCACGAATCAACGTTTTTGGAGACATAGAATGATTAGCTAACATAAGGAAACTAGCAGACCCGAAAGCAAACGAGAGAGCCTCGTCAGATGGCAGCCTCGACGGACTGCGCATGCCCAGCTTCGTCATCTTGCGCATGCTCGATCGCAGCAGCTCCGCCATGGGCCATGAGGGCGTCCTCCACAGCAGCAGCGAGGTCGCGATCGAGGCGGAAAAGGGCGCGGAGGGCGTCGATGGCGATGGGTGGAAGCTTGCCCTTGAACATGTCAGCAAAATTGAGGATTGCTTCTTCGGTGAGCTTCTCACCGTCCTTCAGGATGCCGAGGCGTTTGCACAGCAGTTGTTCAGCTAGCAGCGCCATTGGTGCACGAGGTCCCCTCTTCAGGACACGGGCGCTGGACCGCGGTAGGTTGAAACCTGTGACGCCCGCCAAGGTCTTGCGACGGGGCAGTGGCGGTGTCGGGCGAGGCGATGGCGGCCTGGTGAGGATTGGCGTCGGGGCTTTTGCGAAGAGCCTGGTGTCGTGCTGCTGCGGGTTGGCGGCGATGTCGTCGACCGCCGACGTGGGTGTACGAGCTGGGGAAGCGTCGTCGCCGTGGATGGGAGTAGAGGCCGCCGGGGACCTCAGCGGTAGGGACATCACAAGGTGTGCTGAACCGAGGTGATCCAGGCGAAGCCGTCGAAGGCGCCGGCGAGAACTCGAGGCGCCTCGCGCAAGACAGGCTGCCGGTGGCTGCTTGACGAGGGGCCGAGCGTGGTGGGGAGACACTGGAGCCAGCGGCACACAGCAGCTGTGAAGGGCCCTGGAACGTGGGCCCATCATGACCCACGCAGATGATGGAGGCGAGCCGCCTGGGAGCAGAGCGACCGCGGGCGCCGTCGCCGTAGGACTGGCGGGAGCCGCGGGCGGAAGGAGGAGACGAGGCGCGACCCCGGCGGCGAGAGCCCGAGGCCGGAATCACCGCCCCACACTTGAGGCGCTGGAATTTCTTCGGGTCGATGGCATGGTGGTCGGGGATTGGCAGCTCAACCCGACGCCGGTCGCGGCGGTCTTCATATCCGCGGTCACCACGTCCGTCGCGGCGTCCGTCCCGGCCGCCGTCTCGATTGCCACCAGTTCGGCCATCATGGCCAGCGGCATCAGCACGAGAGCGGCTGCGGAAGAGGCGGCCCGCCCAGGAACACCGGTTGTCAGGCCGGCCGTGTCTGTCGTGGTCGCGTCGTAGGTTGCCGCGGTCGTCCTGGGCATGACGAAGTCTCTGCGGCTGCTCCCCAGCCGCATAGCCCAGGCGCCAATCGTGGCGCTCACGCGCCAGGTGGCGAGGGGGGCGCCCATCAGCACCAGGCGTCAAGTCTTCATGGAGGTCAAGGTGGATGATCACCTTGCTCGGTGAGCCCTTTTTGCCTTGCGGCGAGTTGTCGGCGCGGACGTCGAAGACCGGAGAAGGCCCGTCGATGATGGTCAACCAAACAACCTTAGGCAGGTCGTTCGGGTGGGCACACCAAGCCCACGAGCTCATAGCCGAGGTGTCCTCCTTCCGGACCGTGGCGACGTCGAAGTAGTTGGCGATGCGGTTCTTGCCGATGACCTTCCCGACGACCTCATCATTCCAAGCCTGGAAAGGGATCCCCTCGAGGCACAGGTGGACGTGGTAGTTGAGTGTGGCTACCTCGGCATGGGCGAGCTTCGTCCACCGGGAGATGTGGAGGTCGAGCCCGCGGGAGGAGAAGCGCCCAGGCGAGGCCACCTGCTCGCGGTGGTGCTGGAACGTGAAGGTGGCGAAGAAGTCATCCGGGTACGTCGGCACGACGCGGAAGTGGTCATGGTGGATCTTGGTATGCGCCTCAATGGCCCTGGAGATGTCAGCAGCGTTTACCTTAGGCCTGGTGCCTCCGAGGCGGATGAAGACGGCGTGTAAGGCGAGGCTCTCCTCGGCCTGCACAATGGCCGGTGATGTTTACGGGTGCTTCTATTCTTGTAGACAGTGTTGGGCCTCCAAGAGCAGAGGTTTGTAGAACATCAGCAAGTTTCCCTTAAGTGGATCACCCAAGGTTTATCGAACTCAGGGAGGAAGAGGTCAAAGATATCCCTCTCATGCAACCACCGCAACCACAAAGCAAGAAGTCTCTTGTGTCCCCAACACACCTAATAGGTGCACTAGTTCAGCGAAGAGATAGTGAAATACAGGTGGTATGAATAAATATGAGCGAGTAGTAACGGCGCCGAGAAAAGTGCTTGCTGGCGTGCGGTTGATGGTAGTAATATTGCGGGAAGTAAAGATGCGGTAAAACAAGTAAACAAGCGAGCGATAGCGATATTTAGGAACAAGGCCTAGGGATCATACTTTCACTAGTGGACACTCTCAACATTGATCACATAACAGAATAAATAAATAGATGCTAGACTCTACACCCTCTTGTTGGATGATGAACACCACTAAGCGTGTAGGATTACACGAACCCTCAATGCCGGAGTTAACAAGCTCCACAATATCAATGTTCATGTTTAAATAACCTTAGAGTGCATAACGGATCAACATAACCAAACCAAGTACTAACATAGCATGCACACTTGTCACCTTCACACTATGAAAGGAGGAATAGATCACATCAATACTATCATAGCAATAGTTAACTTCATAATCTACAAGAGATCACAATCATAACCTACGCCAAGTACTACACGATGCACACACTTGCACCATTACACCGTGCAGGAGGAATAAACTACTTTAATAACATCACTAGAGTAGCACACATATAAATTGTGATACAAAACACATTGCAATCATAAAGAGATATAAATAAGCACTTCACTATGCCATTCATAACAGCGAATAAGTATTCTGTGAAATATAGCCTAAGAGACTGATGTCTACGGGTGCTTCTATTCTTGTAGACTGTGTTGGGCCTCCAAGAGCAGAGGTTTGTAGAACAGCAGCAAGTTTCCCTTAAGTGGATCACCCAAGGTTTATCGAACTCAGGGAGGAAGAGGTCAAAGATATCCCTCTCATGCAACCCTGCAACCACAAAGCAAGAAGTCTCTTGTGTCCCCAACACACCTAATAGGTGCACTAGTTCGGCGAAGAGATAGTGAAATACAAGTGGTATGAATGAATATGAGCAGTAGTACGGCGCCAGAAAAATGCTTGCTGGCGTGCGATTGATGGTAGTAATATTGCAGGAAGTAAACATGCAGCAGAAACGAGTAAACAAGCAGCGATAGCGATATTTAGGAACAAGGCCTAGGGATCATACTTTCACTAGTGGACACTCTCAACATTGATCACATAACGAGAATAAATAAATAGATGCTAGACTCTACACCCTCCCGTTGGATGATGAACACCACTAAGCGTGTAGGATTACACGAACCCTCAATGCCGGAGTTAACAAGCTCCACAATATTCAATGTTCATATTTAAATAACCTTAGAGTGCATGACATATCAACATAACCAAACCAAGTACTAACATAGCATGCACACTGTCACCTTCACACTATGAAAGGAGGAATAGATCACATCAATACTATCATAGCAATAGTTAACTTCATAATCTACAAGAGATCACAATCATAGCCTACGCCAAGTACTACACGGTGCACACTGCTTGTCACCATTACACCGTGCAGGAGGAATAAACTACTTTAATAACATCACTAGAGTAGCACACAGATAAATTGTGATACAAAACACATTGCAATCATATAGAGATATAAATAAGCACTTCACTATGCCATTCATAACAGGGAATAAGTATTCTGTGAAATATAGCCTAAGAGACCCACACGGTGCACACACTGTCACCTTTACACACGTGGGACAAGGAGTCTCCGGAGATCACATAAGTAAAACCCACTTGACTAGCATAATGACATCTAGATTACAAGCATCATCATATGAATCTCAATCATGTAAGGCAGCTCATGAGATTATTGTATTGAAGTACATAGGAGAGAGATGAACCACATAGCTACCGGTACAGCCCCGAGCCTCGATGGAGAACTACTCCCTCCTCATGGGAGACAGCAGCGTTGATGAAGATGGCGGTGGTGTCGATGGAGAAGCCTTCCGGGGGCACTTCCCCGTCCTGGCGGCGGCTCTGGAAGGTTTTCTCTGGTTTCGTCGAACGTGATAGGGTTTTCGCGACGGAGGCTTTAAGTAGGCGGAAGGGCAAGGTCGGTGGAGTCCTGGTGGGACCACACACTAGGCCGGCGCGGCCAGGGCTTGGGCCGCGCCGCCCTACTGTGTCACTGATACGTCTCCGACGTATCGATAATTTCTTATGTTCCATGCCATATTATTGATGATACCTACATGTTTTATGCACACTTTATGTCATATTCGTGCATTTTCTGGAACTAACCTATTAATAAGATGCCGAAGTGCCAGTTGTTGTTTTCTGCTGTTTTTGGTTTCAGAAATCCTAGTAACGAAATATTCTCGGAATTGGACGAAATCAAGACCCAGGTCCCTATTTTTCCCGGAGCCTTCCAGAACACCCGAGAGCCGCCAGAGGGAAGCCACGGGGGCCCCACACCACACCCCGGCGCGACCGGAGGGGGCCGCGCCGCCCTATGGTGTGGGCCCCCCGAGCCCCCCTGCGAGGCTGCCCTTCCGCCTATTTAAAGCCTCCGTCGAGAAAACCCCGAAGCGAAGAACCACGATACGGAAAACCTACCGGAGCTGCCGCCATCGCGAAGCCAAGATGCGGGGGACAGGAGTCTCCGGTCCGGCACCCCGCCGGAGCGGGGAAGTGCCCCGGAAGGCTTCTCCATCGACACCGCTGCCATCTCCACCGCCATCTTCATCACCGCTCTCTGCTCCCATGAGGAGGGAGTAGTTCTCCATCGAGGCTCGGGGCTGTACCGGTAGCTATGTGGTTCATCTCTCTCCTATGTGCTTCAATACAATAATCTCATGAGCTGCCTTACATGATTGAGATTCATATGATGATGCTTGTAATCTAGATGTCATTATGCTAGTCAAGTGAGTTTTACTTATGTGATCTCCGGAGACTCCTTGTCCCACGTGTGTAAAGGTGACAGTGTGTGCACCGTGTGGGTCTCTTAGGCTATATTTCACAGAATACTTACTCACTGTTATGAATGGCATAGTAAAGTGCTTATTTATATCTCTTTATGATTGCAATGTATTTTGTATCACAATTTATCTATGTGCTACTCTAGCAATGTTATTAAAGTAGTTTTATTCCTCCTGCACGGTGTAATGGTGACGAGTGTGTGCATCCGTGTTAGTACTTGGTTTATGCTATGATTATGATCTCTTGTAGATTATGAAGTTAACTATTGCTATGATAGTATTGATGTGTATTATTCCTCCTACATAGCATGAAGGTGACAGTGTGCATGCTATGTTAGTACTTGGTTTAGTCGAATTGATCTTTCTTGCACTCTAAGGTTATTTAAATATGAACATTGAATTGTGGAGCTTGTTAACTCCGGCATTAAGGGTTCGTGTAATCCTACGCAATGTGTTCATCATCCAACAAGAGTGTAGAGTATGCATTTATCTATTCTGTTATGTGATCAATGTTGAGAGTGTCCACTAGTGAAAGTCTAATCCCTAGGCCTTGTTCCTAAATACAGCTATCGTCGCTTGTTTCTCGTTTTCTTGCGTTACTACTCTGCTGCGTTACTACTCGCTTGTTTATCGTCCTGGGCAAAGCACTTTTCGCAGTGCCGTTGCTACTACTTATTCATACCACTCGTATTTCACCATCTCTTTGCCGAACTAGTACACCTATTAGGTGTGTTGGGGACACAAGAGACTTCTTGCTTTGTGGTTGCGGGGTTGCATGAGAGGGATATCTTTGACCTCTTCCTCCCCGAGATCGATAAACCTTGGGTGATCCACTTAAGGGAAACTTGCTGGCTGTTCTACAAACCTCTGCTCTTGGAGGCCCAACACTGTCTACAAGAATAGAAGCTCCCGTAGACATCAAGCACTTTTCTGGCGCCGTTGCCGGGGAGATCAAGACACGCTGCAAGGGGAGTCTCCACTTCTCAACCTCTTTACTTTGTTTTTGTCTTGCTTTATTTTATTTACTACTTTGTTTGCTGCATTATATCAAAACACACAAAAATTAGTTGCTAGCTTTACTTTATTTACTGTCTTGTTTGCTATATCAAAAACACAAAAAAAATTAGTTACTTGCATTTACTTTATTTTAGTTTATTTCATCATGTTTCCTCCTAAGTACACTCTAAAAGACATACCGGTAGGACGTGAGTTTATAATTGGGAAGGATAATATAGAAGACTTCTTCACTCATGTTAGTACCACTGAAGATTTTGAAGATAGGCACTTGGTAGAACTTGCTCCTACTTATGAAATTGCTGTAGCTTCTTTAGTTCACATGTTGGAAACTAAGTTTGTTAATCTTAATCCTATAATCCAACACATGTTTCTCACGCTTGGTGATATGGAAGAAGGGGAAAAGAAAGATTTTGTATTAGAAACCCTTCTTAAAGAATTTGGGGGAGTAGCAAGAGAAGCTAGAAAAGTCTTCACTAAATATAATATGCTAGGCTCTTATACCAATTTTGCCAGTACCCTTGAAAAAATGGAGAAAGATAGACAAAAGTATACTAATCAAGTTAATTATGAGGGGGATATTAAAACCTCAATTCCATGCAAACTCTTAGGAATGTGCGAGGCACTAGAAAATAATTATGCTTGGCTTGTCCCTGAAAATTTGTTTGATGAGAATAGCAAGCCTAAGACTAATGAAAAGGGAGCCTCTGAAACCTACATAGATAATATACAATACATAGTTGAGAAAACTCCCAACACCCCTGGTTATAATGCCGATGCATCATCCTTTGATAACACTTGATATACACTTTCTGCGCCTAGCTGAAAGGCGTTAAAGAAAAGCGCTTATGGGAGACAACCCATGTTTTTACTATAGTATTTTTGTTTTATATTTGTGTCTTGGAAGTTGTTTACTACTGTAGCAACCTCTCCTTATCTTAGTTTTGAGTTTTGTTGTGCCAAGTAAAGTCTTTGATAGTAAAGTAAGTACTAGATTTGGATTACTGCGCAGTTCCAGATTTCTTTGCTGTCACGAATCTGGGTCTACCTCCCTGTAGGTAGCTCAGAAAATTAATCCAATTTACGTGCATGATCCTCAGATATGTACGCAACTTTCATTCAATTTGAGCATTTTCATTTGAGCAAGTCTGGTGGCCTAATAAAATCCATCTTTACGGACTGTTCTGTTTTGACAGATTCTGCCTTTTATTTCGCATTGCCTCTTTTGCTATGTTGGATGAATTTCTTTGATCCATTAATTTCCAGTAGCTTTATGCAATGTCCAGAAGTGTTAAGAATGATTGTGTCACCTCTGAACATGTTTATTTTTATTGTGCACTAACCCTCTAATGAGTTGTTTCGAGTTTGGTGTGGAGGAAGTTTTCAAGGATCAAGAGAGGAGTATGATGCAATATGATCAAGGAGAGTGAAAGCTCTAAGCTTGGGGATGCCCCGGTGGTTCACCCCTGCATATTCTAAGAAGACTCAAGTGTCTAAGCTTGGGGATGCCCAAGGCATCCCCTTCTTCATCGACAACATTATTAGGTTCCTCCCCTGAAACTATATTTTTATTCCATCACATCTTATGCACTTTGCTTGGAGCGTCGGTTTGTTTTTGTTTTTTGTTTTGTTTGAATAAAATGGATCCTAGCATTCACTTTATGGGAGAGAGACACGCTCCGCTGTAGCATATGGACAAGTATGTCCTTAGGCTTTACTCATAGTATTCATGGCGAAGTTTCTTCTTCGTTAAATTGTTATATGGTTGGAATTGGAAAATACTACATGTAGTAACTCTAAAATGTCTTGGATAATTTGATACTTGGCAATTGTTGTGCTCATGTTTAAGCTCTTGCATCATATACTTTGCACCCATTAATGAAGAAATACTTAGAGCTTGCTAATTTGGTTTGCATATTTGGTTTCTCTAGAGTCTAGATAACATCTAGTATTGAGTTTTGAACAACAAGGAAGACGGTGTAGAATCTTATAATGTTTACAATATGTCTTTTATGTGAGTTTTGCTGCACCGTTCATCCTTGTGTTTGTTTCAAATAACCTTGCTAGCCTAAACCTTGTATCGAGAGGGAATACTTCTCATGCATCCAAAATTCTTGAGCCAACCACTATGCCATTTGTGTCCACCATACCTACCTACTACATGGTATTTATCCGCCATTCCAAAGTAAATTGCTTGAGTGCTACCTTTAAAATTCCATCATTCACCTTTGCAATATATAGCTCATGGGACAAATAGCTTAAAAACTATTGTGGTATTGAATATGTACTTATGCACTTTATCTCTTATTAAGTTGCTTGTTGTGCGATAACCATGTTTCGGGGACGCCATCAACTATTCTTTGTTGAATATCATGTGAGTTGCTATGCATGTCCGTCTTGTCCGAAGTAAGAGAGATCTACCACCTTTATGGTTGGAGCATACATATTGTTAGAGAAGAACATTGGGCCGCTAACTAAAGCCATGATTCATGGTGGAAGTTTCGAGTTTTGGACATATATCCTCAATCTCATATGAGAATAATAATTGTTGCCACATGCTTATGCATTAAAGAGGAGTCCATTATCTGTTGTCCATGTTGTCCCGGTATGGATGTCTAAGTTGAGAATAATCAAAAGCGAGAAATCCAAAATGCGAGCTTTCTCCTTAGACCTTTGTACGAGGCGGCATGGAGGTACCCCATTGTGACACTTGGTTAAAACATGTGCATTGCAAAGATCCGGTAGTCCAAGCTAATTAGGACAAGGTGCGGGCACTATTAGTATACTATGCATGAGACTTGCAACTTGTAAGATATAATTTACATAACTCATATGCTTTATTACTACCGTTGACAAAATTGTTTCATGTTTTCAAAATAAAAGCTCTAGCACAAATATAGCAATCGATGCTTTCCTCTTTGAAGGACCATTCTTTTTTACTTTTATGTTGAGTCAGTTCACCTATCTCTCTCCACCTCAAGAAGCAAACACTTGTGTGAACTCGTGCATTGATTCCTACATACTTGCATATTGCACTTGTTATATTACTCTATGTTGACAATATCCATGAGATATACATGTTACAAGTTGAAAGCATCCGCTGAAACTTAATCTTCCTTTGTGTTGTTTCAATACCTTTACTTTGATTTATTGCTTTATGAGTTAACTCTTATGCAAGACTTATTGATGCTTGTCTTGAAGTACTATTCATGAAAAGTCTTTGCTTTATGATTCACTTGTTTACTCATGTCATTACCATTGTTTTGATCGCTGCATCCACTACATATGTTTACAAATAGTATGATCAAGGTTATGATGGCATGTCACTTCATAAATTATCTTTGTTATCGTTTTACCTCGCTCGAGACGAGCGAGAACTAAGCTTGGGGATGCTTGATACGTCTCCGACGTATCGATAATTTCTTATGTTCCATGCCATATTATTGATGATACCTACATGTTTTATGCACACTTTATGTCATATTCGTGCATTTTCCGGAACTAACCTATTAACAAGATGCCGAAGTGCCGCTTGTCGTTTTCTCGCTGTTTTTGGTTTCGTAAATCCTAGTAACGAAATATTCTCGGAATTGGACGAAATCAAGAC